>NC_092413.1:4608445-4880931 GCF_040894005.1 Engystomops pustulosus
ATACATGAGAGCACACATACACTCATGCACAGTATACACAGAATACACCCTGCGCACAGACGGTATACATGAGAGCACACATACACTCATGCACAGTATACACAGAATACACCCTGCGCACAGACGGTATACATGAGAGCACACATACACTCATGCACTGTATACACAGAATACACCCTGCGCACTGACGGTATACATGAGAGCACACATACACTCATGCACAGTATACACAGAATACACCCTGCGCACTGACGGTATACATGAGAGCACACATACACTCATGCACAGTATACACAGAATACACCCTGCGCACTGACGGTATACATGAGAGCACACATACACTCATGCACAGTATACACAGAATACACCCTGCGCACAGACAGTATACATGAGAGCACACATACACTCATGCACAGTATACACAGAATACACCCTGCGCACTGACAGTATACATGAGAGCACACATACACTCATGCACATTATACACAGAATACACCCTGCGCACTGACAGTATACATGAGAGCACACATACACTCATGCACAGTATACACAGAATACACCCCTGCGCACTGACAGTATACATGAGAGCACACATACACTCATGCACAGTATACACAGAATACACCCTGCGCACTGACAGTATACATGAGAGCACACATACACTCATGCACTGTATACACAGAATACACCCTGCGCACAGACAGTATACATGAGAGCACACATACACTCATGCACAGTATACACAGAATACACCCTGCGCACTGACAGTATACATGAGAGCACACATACACTCATGCACAGTATACACAGAATACACCCCTGCGCACAGACAGTATACATGAGAGCACACATACACTCATGCACTGTATACACAGAATACACCCTGCGCACTGACAGTATACATGAGAGCACACATACACTCATGCACAGTATACACAGAATACACCCTGCGCACTGACAGTATACATGAGAGCACACATACACTCATGCACAGTATACACAGAATACACCCTGCGCACAGACAGTATACATGAGAGCACACATACACTCATGCACAGTATACACAGAATACACCCTGCGCACTGACAGTATACATGAGAGCACACATACACTCATGCACTGTATACACAGAATACACCCTGCGCACAGACAGTATACATGAGAGCACACATACACTCATGCACAGTATACACAGAATACACCCTGCGCACAGACAGTATACATGAGAGCACACATACACTCATGCACAGTATACACAGAATACACCCTGCGCACTGACCGTATACATGAGAGCACACATACACTCATGCACAGTATACACAGAATACACCCTGCGCACAGACAGTATACATGAGAGCACACATACACTCATGCACAGTATACACAGAATACACCCTGCGCACAGACAGTATACATGAGAGCACACATACACTCATGCACAGTATACACAGAATACACCCTGCGCACTGACAGTATACATGAGAGCACACATACACTCATGCACAGTATACACAGAATACACCCTGCGCACTGACAGTATACATGAGAGCACACATACACTCATGCACAGTATACACATAATACACCCAGCGCACTGACAGTATACATGAGAGCACACATACACTCATGCACAGTATACACAGAATACACCCTGCGCACAGACAGTATACATGAGAGCACACATACACTCATGCACAGTATACACAGAATACACCCTGCGCACTGACAGTATACATGAGAGCACACATACACTCATGCACTGTATACACAGAATACACCCTGCGCACTGACAGTATACATGAGAGCACACATACACTCATGCACAGTATATACAGAATACACCCTGCGCACTGACAGTATACATGAGAGCACACATACACTCATGCACAGTATACACAGAATACACCCTGCGCACTGACAGTATACATGAGAGCACACATACACTCATGCACAGTATACACAGAATACACCCTGCGCACTGACAGTATACATGAGAGCACACATACACTCATGCACAGTATACACAGAATACACCCTGCGCACTGACAGTATACATGAGAGCACACATACACTCATGCACAGTATACACAGAATACACCCTGCGCACTGACAGTATACATGAGAGCACACATACACTCATGCACAGTATACACAGAATACACCCTGCGCACAGACAGTATACATGAGAGCACACATACACTCATGCACAGTATACACAGAATACACCCTGCGCACTGACAGTATACATGAGAGCACACATACACTCATGCACATTATACACAGAATACACCCTGCGCACTGACAGTATACATGAGAGCACACATACACTCATGCACAGTATACACAGAATACACCCTGCGCACAGACAGTATACATGAGAGCACACATACACTCATGCACAGTATACACAGAATACACCCTGTGCACAGACAGTATACATGAGAGCACACATACACTCATGCACAGTATACACAGAATACACCCTGCGCACAGACAGTATACATGAGAGCACCCATACACTCATGCACAGTATACACAGAATACACCCTGCGCACTGACAGTATACATGAGAGCACACATACACTCATGCACAGTATACACAGAATACACCCTGTGCACAGACAGTATACATGAGAGCACACATACACTCATGCACAGTATACACAGAATACACCCTGCGCACTGACAGTATACATGAGAGCACACATACACTCATGCACAGTATACACAGAATACACCCTGCGCACAGACAGTATACATGAGAGCACACATACACTCATGCACAGTATACACAGAATACACCCTGTGCACAGACAGTATACATGAGAGCACACATACACTCATGCACAGTATACACAGAATACACCCTGCGCACAGACAGTATACATGAGAGCACACATACACTCATGCACAGTATACACAGAATACACCCTGCGCACTGACAGTATACATGAGAGCACACATACACTCATGCACAGTATACACAGAATACACCCTGCGCACAGACAGTATACATGAGAGCACACATACACTCATGCACAGTATACACAGAATACACCCTGCGCACTGACAGTATACATGAGAGCACACATACACTCATGCACAGTATACACAGAATACACCCTGCGCACTGACAGTATACATGAGAGCACACATACACTCATGCACAGTATACACAGAATACACCCTGCGCACTGACAGTATACATGAGAGCACACATACACTCATGCACAGTATACACAGAATACACCCTGCGCACTGACAGTATACATGAGAGCACACATACACTCATGCACAGTATACACAGAATACACCCTGCGCACAGACAGTATACATGAGAGCACACATACACTCATGCACAGTATACACAGAATACACCCTGCGCACAGACAGTATACATGAGAGCACACATACACTCATGCACATTATACACAGAATACACCCTGCGCACAGACAGTATACATGAGAGCACACATACACTCATGCACAGTATACACAGAATACACCCTGCGCACAGACAGTATACATGAGAGCACACATACACTCATGCACAGTATACACATAATACACCCTGCGCACTGACAGTATACATGAGAGCACACATACACTCATGCACAGTATATACAGAATACACCCTGCGCACTGACAGTATACATGAGAGCACACATACACTCATGCACAGTATACACAGAATACACCCTGCGCACAGACAGTATACATGAGAGCACACATACACTCATGCACAGTATACACAGAATACACCCTGCGCACAGACAGTATACATGAGAGCACACATACACTCATGCACAGTATACACAGAATACACCCTGCGCACTGACAGTATACATGAGAGCACACATACACTCATGCACATTATACACAGAATACACCCTGCGCACAGACAGTATACATGAGAGCACACATACACTCATGCACAGTATACACAGAATACACCCTGTGCACAGACAGTATACATGAGAGCACACATACACTCATGCACAGTATACACAGAATACACCCTGCGCACAGACAGTATACATGAGAGCACACATACACTCATGCACAGTATACACAGAATACACCCTGCGCACAGACAGTATACATGAGAGCACACATACACTCATGCACAGTATACACAGAATACACCCTGCGCACTGACAGTATACATGAGAGCACACATACACTCATGCACATTATACACAGAATACACCCTGCGCACAGACAGTATACATGAGAGCACACATACACTCATGCACAGTATACACAGAATACACCCTGTGCACAGACAGTATACATGAGAGCACACATACACTCATGCACAGTATACACAGAATACACCCTGCGCACAGACAGTATACATGAGAGCACACATACACTCATGCACAGTATACACAGAATACACCCTGCGCACTGACAGTATACATGAGAGCACACATACACTCATGCACAGTATACACAGAATACACCCTGTGCACAGACAGTATACATGAGAGCACACATACACTCATGCACAGTATACACAGAATACACCCTGCGCACTGACAGTATACATGAGAGCACACATACACTCATGCACAGTATACACAGAATACACCCTGCGCACTGACAGTATACATGAGAGCACACATACACTCATGCACAGTATACACAGAATACACCCTGCGCACAGACAGTATACATGAGAGCACACATACACTCATGCACAGTATACACATAATACACCCTGCGCACTGACAGTATACATGAGAGCACACATACACTCATGCACAGTATACACAGAATACACCCTGCGCACAGACAGTATACATGAGAGCACACATACACTCATGCACAGTATACACAGAATACACCCTGCGCACTGACAGTATACATGAGAGCACACATACACTCATGCACAGTATACACAGAATACACCCTGCGCACTGACAGTATACATGAGAGCACACATACACTCATGCACAGTATATACAGAATACACCCTGCGCACTGACAGTATACATGAGAGCACACATACACTCATGCACAGTATACACAGAATACACCCTGCGCACAGACAGTATACATGAGAGCACACATACACTCATGCACAGTATACACAGAATACACCCTGCGCACTGACAGTATACATGAGAGCACACATACACTCATGCACAGTATACACAGAATACACCCTGCGCACAGACAGTATACATGAGAGCACACATACACTCATGCACAGTATACACAGAATACACCCTGTGCACAGACGGTATACATGAGAGCACACATACACTCATGCACAGTATACACAGAATACACCCTGCGCACTGACAGTATACATGAGAGCACACATACACTCATGCACAGTATACACAGAATACACCCTGCGCACTGACAGTATACATGAGAGCACACATACACTCATGCACAGTATACACAGAATACACCCTGCGCACTGACGGTATACATGAGAGCACACATACACTCATGCACTGTATACACAGAATACACCCTGCGCACAGACAGTATACATGAGAGCACACATACACTCATGCACAGTATACACATAATACACCCTGCGCACTGACAGTATACATGAGAGCACACATACACTCATGCACAGTATACACAGAATACACCCTGTGCACAGACAGTATACATGAGAGCACACATACACTCATGCACAGTATACACAGAATACACCCTGCGCACAGACGGTATACATGAGAGCACACATACACTCATGCACAGTATACACAGAATACACCCTGTGCACAGACGGTATACATGAGAGCACACATACACTCATGCACTGTACATACAGAATACACCCTGCGCACTGACAGTATACATGAGAGCACACATACACTCATGCACAGTATACACAGAATACACCCTGTGCACAGACGGTATACATGAGAGCACACATACACTCATGCACTGTACATACAGAATACACCCTGCGCACAGACGGTATACATGAGAGCACACATACACTCATGCACAGTATACACAGAATACACCCTGCGCACAGACAGTATACATGAGAGCACACATACACTCATGCACAGTATACACAGAATACACCCTGCGCACTGACAGTATACATGAGAGCACACATACACTCATGCACAGTATACACAGAATACACCCTGCGCACAGACAGCATACATGAGAGCACACATACACTCATGTACAGTATACACAGAATACACCCTGCGCACTGACAGTATACATGAGAGCACACATACACTCATGCACAGTATACACAGAATACACCCTGCGCACTGACAGTATACATGAGAGCACACATACACTCATGCACAGTATACACAGAATACACCCTGCGCACTGACAGTATACATGAGAGCACACATACACTCATGCACAGTATACACAGAATACACCCTGCGCACTGACAGTATACATGAGAGCACACATACACTCATGCACAGTATACACAGAATACACCCTGCGCACTGACAGTATACATGAGAGCACACATACACTCATGCAGGCTGCTACCCTGGTAACTGCTGCATGACATGCCACCATCAATGTTGGTAGGTAGTTTGGGTGGCCTTGGGACCTCTATATTGTAAATGTTATATCTTCTGATGGTGGGAGGAGGAGGAGGCTGATGTGCAGGGGCAGTACAGATGGAATTGCCCTTTAAGCAATCTCATACATCCCTCCGCTGATCGTATCATTGTCAGTAATGATTAGATATTAACTTCTCTGATCAACAATAACCGTCTGTACGGAATAAAATATCAATATCCTGGAGCCAGGGCCGGGGGACGCCAAATATTCCCATGTGACAGGTGAGGAGAGAGGAGAGGAGAGGAGAGAGGAGATGAGGAGAGAGGAGAGAGGAGAGGAGAGGAGAGAGGAGATGATGTCTGGAACGGATAATAACTGACATTCAACAAAACTTGTTACATAGAAACTGTAACATCAGTAAATGTATCACCTGGAGACCAAAACCGACCCAAATCAAGAGTACTACATACATACAGTACCAGAACCGAGAATACTACATACATACAGTACCAGAACCGAGAATACTACATACATACAGTACCAGAACCGAGAATACTACATACATACAGTACCAGAACCAAGATTACTACATACATACAGTACCAGAACCAAGATTACTACATAGATACAGTACCAGAACCAAGATTACTACACACATACAGTACCACATCCAAGATTACTACATACATACAGTACCTCAACCAAGATTACTACATACATACATTACCAGAACTGAGATTACTACATACATACAGTACCAGAACCAAGATTACTATATACATACATTACCAGAACTGAGATTACTACATACATACAGTACCAGAACCGAGAATACTACATACATACAGTACCAGAACCAAGATTACTACATACATACAGTACCAGAACCAAGATTACTACATAGATACAGTACCAGAACCAAGATTACTACACACATACAGTACCACATCCAAGATTACTACATACATACAGTACCTCAACCAAGATTACTACATAGATACAGTACCAGAACCAAGATTACTACATACATACAGTACCAGAACCAAGATTACTACAAAGATACTTTACCTGCTCTAAGATTTGTGCCTAGATACGGCATCAGAACTAAGTTTACATCCATAGATACAATACAAGGCCCAAGTGGGTACAGAAAGTTTTCAGACCACTTTAAATGTTTCACTCTTTGTTTCATTGCAGCCAATTGGTTAGATCAAATAGGAAATGTAGATATTGGAATGTTACATGGTATCACATAAGTATTCAGCCCCTTTTCTGTGACACTTATATGTAACATGCTCTCCATTTCCTGCTGATCCTCCTTGAGATGGTTCTACTCATTCATTGGAGTTCTGATGTGTTTAATTAAACTGATTGGACTTGATGAGGAACGTCTCACCCCTGTCTATATAAGACCTCACAGCTCACAGTGCATGTCACAGCACATGAGAATCATGAGGTCTAAGGAACTGCCCAAGGAGCTCAGAGACAGAATTGTGACAAGGCACAGATCTGGCCAAGGCAACAATATAATTTCTGCAGCACTCAAGGTTCCTAAGAGCACAGTGGCCTCTATAATCCTTACATGGAAGATGTTTGGGACGACCACAACTCTTCCTCGACCTGGCCGTCCAGCCAAACTAAAGAAGACCCTAGGATCCCTGTGGCAGAGCTCCAGAGATGATGATAGGACCCTGTGTGAGTGGACCCTGTGTGATAGGACCTTGTGTGATAGGACCCTGTGTGAGTGGACCCTGTGTGATAGGACCTTGTGTGATAGGACCCTGTGCGATTGATTGGACCCTGTGTGAACATCATGTGACTGATGTATAAGACAAAATGATTGCAGCAATATTTATTAACTGGTGCATTACAGGCCAGTGCAGAATTGTGATTGCAGCTCTAGATGTGACTAGAGTATAAGACACTTTTCTTGCCTTGCAGTATGTGGGGGTAGTAGTGGGTGCAGCTTGTGGGGGGCTCTGGGGTCATGATACTAGATGCACCAGGGGGTGGGTGGCCATCGCCTGGCAGTGCCCCCCTCCTGGCAGCCATGGGCTGCTTCACATCCAGAGCTGCGTGTTGGCTCTTGCAGTCTGTAGCTGGGGCTTTGTTTGCTGTTGGCGGCCGCTTGTATTCATTGACGTTGGGCAGAGATACGAGAACTTTAATCGTGTGGAACCACAAGCTCCTCTTTTGTTTGGGCACCTATAAAGCAGAACCCCGTCTATTGTTACCCCCCATTAAGTGAGATACTTGTGTCTGGAACGTTTCCATATCCGCTGGCTGGAAGAGTGGGAAAAGCAAAGAGTCTCCTCAACCGTATCCACTGCAGCGAAATCCAGCCCAGGCTTTGGACGGGCACCCTGGCAGGCGGCAGCGGGGGGGGGGACCCCCGTATACTCCATCACCCCCATCCCTGACAGATAGAGAGGGCGACTGACACACTGTAACGACACACTGCTGGGGGTGCACCGGTGGCATCAGGGTTATCTGAGGGCATCTAACAGGACGTCCCTCACACAGCACCAAAGAGATAGTCACGTCTGGTGCTCATGGGCTGTATCATGGTCAGTCCTGGAGGACTATGTATCATGGTCAGTCCTGGAGGACTATGTATCATGGTCAGTCCTGGAGGACTATGTATCATGGTCGGTCCTGGAGGACTATGTATCATGGTCAGACATGGAGGACTATGTATCATGGTCAGTCCTGGAGGACTGTGTATCATGGTCAGTCCTGGAGGACTATGTATCATGGTCAGTCCTGGAGGACTATGTATCATGGTCAGTCCTGGGGGACTATGTATCATGGTCAGTCCTGGAGGACTATGTATCATGGTCAGTCCTGGAGGACTATGTATCATGGTCTGTCCTGGAGGACTATGTATCATGGTCAGTCCTGGAGGACTATGTATCATGGTCAGTCCTGGAGGACTGTGTATCATGGTCAGACATGGAGGACTATGTATCATGGCCAGACATGGAGGACTATGTATCATGGTCAGTCCTGGAGGACTGTGTATCATGGTCAGTCCTGGAGGACTGTGTATCATGGTCAGTCCTGGAGGACTATGTATCATGGTCAGTCCTGGAGGACTGTGTATCATGGTCAGACATGGAGGACTATGTATCATGGCCAGACATGGAGGACTATGTATCATGGTTAGTCCTGGAGGACTATGTATCATGGTCAGACATGGAGGACTATGTATCATGGTCAGTCCTGGAGGACTATGTATCATGGTCAGACATGGAGGACTATGTATCATGGTCAGTCCTGGAGGACTATGTATCATGGTCGGTCCTGGAGGACTATGTATCATGGTCAGTCCTGGAGGACTATGTATCATGGTCAGTCCTGGAGGACTATGTATCATGGTCAGTCCTGGAGGACTATGTATCATGGTCAGTCCTGGAGGACTATGTATCATGGTCAGTCCTGGAGGACTATGTATCATTGTCAGTCCTGGAGGACTATGTATCATTGTCAGTCCTGGAGGACTATGTATCATGGTCAGTCCTGGAGGACTATGTATCATGGTCAGACATGGAGGACTATGTATCATGGTCAGTCCTGGAGGACTATGTATCATGGTCAGTCCTGGAGGACTATGTATCATGGTCAGTCCTGGAGGACTATGTATCATGGTCAGTCCTGGAGGACTATGTATCATGGTCGGTCCTGGAGGACTATGTATCATGGTCAGTCCTGGAGGACTATGTATCATGGTCAGTCCTGGAGGACTATGTATCATGGTCAGTCCTGGAGGACTATGTATCATGGTCAGTCCTGGAGGACTATGTATCATGGTCAGTCCTGGAGGACTATGTATCATTGTCAGTCCTGGAGGACTATGTATCATGGTCGGTCCTGGAGGACTATGTATCATGGTCAGTCCTGGAGGACTGTGTATCATGGTCAGTCCTGGAGGACTGTGCATCATGGTCAGTCCTGGAGGACTGTGCATCATGGTCAGTCCTGGAGGACTATGTATCATGGTCAGACATGGAGGACTATGTATCATGGTCAGACATGGAGGACTATGTATCATGGTCAGTCCTGGAGGACTATGTATCATGGTCAGTCCTGGAGGACTATGTATCATGGTCAGTCCTGGAGGACTATGTATCATGGTCAGTCCTGGAGGACTATGTATCATGGTCGGTCCTGGAGGACTATGTATCACGGTCAGTCCTGGAGGACTATGTATCACGGTCAGTCCTGGAGGACTATGTATCATGGTCAGTCCTTGATGACTATGTATCATGGTCAGTCCTGGAGGACTATGTATCATGGTCAGTCCTGGAGGACTATGTATCATGGTCAGTCCTTGATGACTATGTATCATGGTCAGTCCTGGAGGACTATGCATCATGGTCAGACATGGAGGACTATGTATCATGGTCAGTCCTGGAGGACTATGTATCATGGTCAGACATGGAGGACTATGTATCATGGTCAGTCCTGGAGGACTATGTATCATGGTCAGACATGGAGGACTATGTATCATGGTCAGTCCTGGAGGACTATGTATCATGGTCAGTCCTGGAGGACTATGTATCATGGTCAGTCCTGGAGGACTATGTATCATGGTCAGTCCTGGAGGACTATGCATCATGGTCAGTCCTGGAGGACTATGTATCATGGTCAGTCCTGGATGACTATGTATCATGGTCGGTCCTGGAGGACTATGTATCATGGTCAGTCCTGGAGGACTATGTATCATGGTCAGTCCTGGAGGACTATGTATCATGGTCAGTCCTGGAGGACTATGTATCATGGTCAGTCCTGGAGGACTATGTATCATGGTCAGTCCTGGAGGACTATGTATCATGGTCAGTCCTGGAGGACTATGTATCATGGTCAGTCCTGGAGGACTATGTATCATGGTCAGACATGGAGGACTATGTATCATGGTCGGTCCTGGAGGACTATGTATCATGGTCAGTCCTGGAGGACTATGTATCATGGTCAGTCCTGGAGGACTATGTATCATGGTCAGTCCTGGAGGACTATGTATCATGGTCAGTCCTGGAGGACTATGTATCATGGTCAGTCCTGGAGGACTATGTATAATGGTCAGTCCTGGAGGACTATGTATCATGGTCAGTCCTGGAGGACTGTGTATCATGGTCGGTCCTGGAGGACTGTGTATCATGGTCAGTCCTGGAGGACTATGTATCATGGTCAGTCCTGGAGGACTATGTATCATGGTCAGTCCTGGAGGACTATGTATCATGGTCAGTCCTGGAGGACTATGTATCATGGTCAGTCCTGGAGGACTATGTATCATGGTCGGTCCTGGAGGACTATGTATCATGGTCAGTCCTGGAGGACTATGTATCATGGTCAGTCCTGGAGGACTATGTATCATGGTCAGTCCTGGAGGACTATGTATCATGGTCAGACATGGAGGACTATGTATCATGGTCAGTCCTGGAGGACTATGTATCATGGTCAGTCCTGGAGGACTATGTATCATGGTCTGTCCTGGAGGACTATGTATCATGGTCAGTCCTGGAGGACTATGTATCATGGTCAGTCCTGGAGGACTATGTATCATGGTCAGTCCTGGAGGACTATGTATCATGGTCAGTCCTGGAGGACTATCTATCGTGGTCAGTCCTGGATAACTATCTATCATGGTCAGTCCTGGAGGACTATGTATCATGGTCAGTCCTGGAGGACTATGTATCATGGTCGGTCCTGGAGGACTATGTATCATGGTCAGTCCTGGAGGACTATCTATCATGGTCAGTCCTGGAGGACTATCTATCATGGTCAGTCCTGGAGGACTATGTATCATGGTCAGTCCTGGAGGACTATGTATCATGGTCAGTCCTGGAGGACTATGTATCATGGTCGGTCCTGGAGGACTATGTATCATGGTCGGTCCTGGAGGACTATGTATCATGGTCAGTCCTGGAGGACTATGTATCATGGTCATACATGGAGGACTATGTATCATGGTCAGTCCTGGAGGACTATGTATCATGGTCGGTCCTGGAGGACTATGTATCATGGTCGGTCCTGGAGGACTATGTATCATGGTCAGTCCTGGAGGACTATGTATCATGGTCGTTCCTTGAGGACTATGTATCATGGTCAGTCCTGGAGGACTATGTATCATGGTCAGACATGGAGGACTATGTATCATGGTCGGTCCTGGAGGACTATGTATCATGGTCAGTCCTGGAGGACTATGTATCATGGGCTGTCCTGGAGGACTGTGTATCATGGTCGGTCCTGGAGGACTGTGTATCATGGTCAGCCCTGGAGGACTATGTATCATGGTCAGACATGGAGGACTATGTATCATGGTCAGTCCTGGAGGACTATGTATCATGGTCGGTCCTGGAGGACTATGTATCATGGTCAGTCCTGGAGGACTATGTATCATGGTCAGTCCTGGAGGACTATGTATCATGGTCAGTCCTGGAGGACTATGTATCATGGTCAGTCCTGGAGGACTATGTATCATGGTCAGTCCTGGAGGACTATGTATCATGGTCAGTCCTGGAGGACTATGTATCATGGTCAGTCCTGGAGGACTATGTATCATGGTCAGTCCTGGAGGACTATGTATCATGGTCGGTCCTGGAGGACTATGTATCATGGTCGGTCCTGGAGGACTATGTATCATGGTCAGTCCTGGAGGACTATGTATCATGGTCAGTCCTGGAGGACTATGTATCATGGTCAGTCCTGGAGGACTATGTATCATGGTCAGACATGGAGGACTATGTATCATGGTCAGTCCTGGAGGACTATGTATCATGGTCAGTCCTGGAGGACTATGTATCATGGTCTGTCCTGGAGGACTATGTATCATGGTCAGTCCTGGAGGACTATGTATCATGGTCAGTCCTGGAGGACTATGTATCATGGTCAGTCCTGGAGGACTATGTATCATGGTCAGTCCTGGAGGACTATCTATCGTGGTCAGTCCTGGATAACTATCTATCATGGTCAGTCCTGGAGGACTATGTATCATGGTCAGTCCTGGAGGACTATGTATCATGGTCGGTCCTGGAGGACTATGTATCATGGTCAGTCCTGGAGGACTATCTATCATGGTCAGTCCTGGAGGACTATCTATCATGGTCAGTCCTGGAGGACTATGTATCATGGTCAGACATGGAGGACTATGTATCATGGTCGGTCCTGGAGGACTATGTATCATGGTCAGTCCTGGAGGACTATGTATCATGGTCAGACATGGAGGACTATGTATCATGGTCTGTCCTGGAGGACTATGTATCATGGTCTGTCCTGGAGGACTATGTATCATGGTCTGTCCTGGAGGACTGTGTATCATGGTCAGTCCTGGAGGACTGTGTATCATGGTCATACATGGAGGACTATGTATCATGGTTAGTCCTGGAGGACTATGTATCATGGTCAGACATGGAGGACTATGTATCATGGTCTGTCCTGGAGGACTATGTATCATGGTCAGTCCTGGAGGACTGTGTATCATGGTCAGTCCTGGAGGACTGTGTATCATGGTCAGTCCTGGAGGACTGTGTATCATGGTCAGTCCTGGAGGACTGTGTATCATGGTCAGTCCTGGAGGACTGTGTATCATGGTCAGTCCTGGAGGACTATGTATCATGGTCAGTCCTGGAGGACTATGTATCATGGTCAGTCCTGGAGGACTGTGTATCATGGTCGGTCCTGGAGGACTATGTATCATGGTCAGTCCTGGAGGACTATGTATCATGGTCAGTCCTGGAGGACTATGTATCATGGTCAGTCCTGGAGGACTGTGTATCATGGTCGGTCCTGGAGGACTATGTATCATGGTCAGTCCTGGAGGACTATGTATCATGGTCAGACATGGAGGACTATGTATCATGGTCGGTCCTGGAGGACTGTGTATCATGGTCAGTCCTGGAGGACTATCTATCGTGGTCAGTCCTGGAGGACTATGTATCATAGTCCCTGTGTAGCAGGATAGAAGAGAAGTGAGTGGGAGCTGCAGACAGGACAGAGAAGTGTCCCCCGTGTAGCAGGATGGATGAGCTCATGAACGGCTCCCTATTACATGTATAATAGGGAGCTGCAGGTCAGTCAGTCACATCACTCCACTGTAAACCCGACTGAATTGGGTAAAAGGCGCAGTTAAGCCGGATAGGGGTGGGGTTAATGAGCCATCTCCTGTTCCCGGCTCTTTTGTAAACGATACTAGTGTGGGAGCTGCAGACAGGACAGAGAAGTTTCTATCAGGATGAGGAGGGACACAATCTATAAGAATGAAGGGGTGACACAAGAGCTTACAGTCTATGAGGATGAGGGGGGGGGACACAAGAGCTTACAGTCTATGAGGATGAGGGGGTGACACAAGAGCTTACAGTCTATGAGGATGAGGGGTGATACAAGAGCTTACAGTCTATGAGGATGAGGGGGTGACACAAGAGCTCACAGTCTATGAGGATGAGGGGGTGACACAAGAGCTTACAGTCTATGAGGATGAGGGGGTGACACAAGAGCTTACAGTCTATGAGGATGAGGGGGTGACACAAGAGCTTACAGTCTATGAGGATGAGGGGGTGACACAAGAGCTTACAGTCTATGAGGATGAGGGGGGACACAAGAGCTTACAGTCTATGAGGATGAGGGGGGGGACACAAGAGCTTACAGTCTATGAGGATGAGGGGGGGGGGGCACAAGAGCTTACAGTCTATGAGGATGAGGGGGTGACACAAGAGCTTACAGTCTATGAGGATGAGGGGGGGGGGACACAAGAGCTTACAGTCTATGAGGATGAGGGGGTGACACAAGAGCTTACAGTCTATGAGGATGAAGGGGGGGGGGCACAAGAGCTTACAGTCTATGAGGATGAGGGGGTGACACAAGAGCTTACAGTCTATGAGGATGAGGGGGTGACACAAGAGCTTACAGTCTATGAGGATGAGGGGGGACACAATCTATAAGAATGAAGGGGGGACACAAGAGCTTACAGTCTATGAGGATGAGGGGGGGGGACACAAGAGCTTACAGTCTATGAGGATGAGGGGGTGACACAAGAGCTTACAGTCTATGAGGGTGAGCGGTGGCACAAGAGCTTACAGTCTATGAGGATGAGGGGGGCACAAGAGCTTACAGTCTATGAGGATGAGGGGGTGACACAAGAGCTATCAGTCTATGAGGATGAGGGTGACACAAGAGCTTACAGTCTATGAGGATGAGGGGGTGACACAAGAGCTTACAGTCTATGAGGATGAGGGGTGACACAAGAGCTTACAGTCTATGAGGATGAGGGGTGACATGAGCTTACAGTCTATGAGGATGAGGGGGTGACACACGAGCTTACAGTCTATGAGGATGAGGGGGGGACACAAGAGCTTACAGTCTATGAGGATGAGGGGGTGACACAAGAGCTTACAGTCTATGAGGGTGAGGGGTGACACAAGAGCTTACAGTCTATGAGGGTGAGGGGTGGCACAAGAGCTCACAGTCTATGAGGATGAGGGGGTGACACACGAGCTTACAGTCTATGAGGATGAGGGGGGGACACAAGAGCTTACAGTCTATGAGGATGAGTCTATGAGGAAACAAGAGCTTACAGTCTATGAGGATGAAGGGTGACACAAGAGCTTACAGTCTATGAGGATGAGGGGGTGACACAAGAGCTTACAGTCTATGAGGATGAGGGGGTGACACACGAGCTTACAGTCTATGAGGATGAGGGGGGGACACAAGAGCTTACAGTCTATGAGGATGAGGGGGTGACACAAGAGCTTACAGTCTATGAGGATGAGGGGGACACAAGAGCTTACAGTCTATGAGGATGAGGATGTGACACAAGAGCTTACAGTCTATGAGGATGAGGGGGTGACACAAGAGCTTACAGTCTATGAGGATGAGGGGGTGACACAAGAGCTTACAGTCTATGAGGATGAGGGGGTGACACAAGAGCTTACAGTCTATGAGGGTGAGGGGTGACACAAGAGCTTACAGTCTATGAGGGTGAGGGGTGGCACAAGAGCTTACAGTCTATGAGGATGAGGGGGGCACAAGAGCTTACAGTCTATGAGGATGAGGGGTGACACAAGAGCTTACAGTCTATGAGGATGAGGGGTGACACGAGCTTACAGTCTATGAGGATGAGGGGGTGACACACGAGCTTACAGTCTATGAGGATGAGGGGGGGACACAAGAGCTTACAGTCTATGAGGATGAGGGGGTGACACAAGAGCTTACAGTCTATGAGAATGAGGGGGTGACACAAGAGCTTACAGTCTATGAGGATGAGGGGGGGAAACAAGAGCTTACAGTCTATGAGGATGAGGGGGTGACACAAGAGCTTACAGTCTATGAGGATGAGGGGGTGACACAAGAGCTTACAGTCTATGAGGATGAGGGGTGACACAAGAGCTTACAGTCTATGAGGATGAGGGGGGGGGACACAAGAGCTTACAATCTTTGAGGATGAGGGGGTGACACAAGAGCTTACAGTCTATGAGAATGAGGGGGGGACACAAGAGCTTACAGTCTATGAGGATGAGGGGGGACACAAGAGCTTACAGTCTATGAGGATGAGGAGGTGACACAAGAGCTTACAGTCTATGAGGATGAGGGGAGGACACAAGAGCTTACAGTCTATGAGGATGAGGGGGTGACACAAGAGCTTACAGTCTATGAGAATGAGGGGGTGACACAAGAGCTTACAGTCTATGAGGATGAGGGGGGGAAACAAGAGCTTACAGTCTATGAGGATGAGGGGGTGACACAAGAGCTTACAGTCTATGAGGATGAGGGGGTGACACAAGAGCTTACAGTCTATGAGGATGAGGGGTGACACAAGAGCTTACAGTCTATGAGGATGAGGGGGGGGGACACAAGAGCTTACAATCTTTGAGGATGAGGGGGTGACACAAGAGCTTACAGTCTATGAGAATGAGGGGGGGACACAAGAGCTTACAGTCTATGAGGATGAGGGGGGACACAAGAGCTTACAGTCTATGAGGATGAGGAGGTGACACAAGAGCTTACAGTCTATGAGGATGAGGGGAGGACACAAGAGCTTACAGTCTATGAGAATGAGGGGGTGACACAAGAGCTTACAGTCTATGAGGATGAGGAGGGACACAAGAGCTTACAGTCTATGAGGATGAGGGGGGACACAAGAGCTTACAGTCTATGAGGATGAGGGGCTGACACAAGAGCTTACAGTTTATGAGGATGAGGGGGGACACAAGAGCTTACAGTCTATGAGGATGAGGGGGTGACACAAGAGCTTACAGTCTATGGGTATGAGGGGGTGACACAAGAGCTTACAGTCTATGAGGATGAGGGGGGGGGGACACAAGAGCTTACAGTCTATGAGGATGAGGGGGTGACACAAGAGCTTACAGTCTATGAGGATGAGGTGGTGACACAAGAGCTTACAGTCTATGAGGATGAGGTGGTAACACAAGAGCTTACAGTCTATGAGGATGAGGGGGTGACACAAGAGCTTACAGTCTATGAGGATGAGGGGGGGACACAAGAGCTTATAGTCTATGAGGATGAGGGGGTGACACAAGAACTTACAGTCTATGAGGATGAGGGGGTGACACAAGAGCTTACAGTCTATGAGGATGAGGAGGTGACACAAGAGCTTACAGTCTATGAGGATGAGGGGGTGACACAAGAGCTTACAGTCTATGAGGATGAGGGGGTGACACAAGAGATTACAGTCTATGAGGATGAGGGGGTGACACAAGAGCTTACAGTCTATGAGGATGAGGGGGTGACACAAGAGATTACAGTCTATGAGGATGAGGGGGTGACACAAGAGCTTACAGTCTATGAGGATGAGGGGGTGACACAAGAGATTACAGTCTAGACAGGAGTTTAGCTGAAACATTGTGTAGAAATCCGTCAGGTTACATCACTTGTGCTGATGGATCAGAATATACAGAACACGGAGAGCTGTGACCCCCGACCCGAGGGATCGTCCCACTAATTACTGAAAACTCAGGACTCATAATGAAAGAACAACAAAGGAGAAAAAGAGACGCCAATCACTGAGACTCCTCCAGATAGGAGGACCCCACCAGGGAGGACAGGGGAAGTAGTACTGTGCACTGTATATATACAGGAGAAGTAGTACTGTGCACTGTATATATACAGGAGAAGTAGTACTGTGCACTGTATATATATACAGGAGAAGTAGTACTGTGCACTGTATATATACAGGAGAAGTAGTACTGTGCACTGTATATATACAGGAGAAGTAGTACTGTGCACTGTATATATACAGGAGAAGTAGTACTGTGCACTGTATATATACAGGAGAAGTAGTACTGTGCACTGTATATATACAGGAGAAGTAGTACTGTGCACTGTATATATACAGGAGAAGTAGTACTGTGCACTGTATATATACAGGAGAAGTAGTACTGTGCACTGTATATATATACAGGAGAAGTAGTACTGTGCACTGTATATATACAGGAGAAGTAGTACTGTGCACTGTATATATATACAGGAGAAGTAGTACTGTGCACTGTATATATACAGGAGAAGTAGTACTGTGCACTGTATATATACAGGAGAAGTAGTACTGTGCACTGTATATATACAGGAGAAGTAGTACTGTGCACTGTATATATACAGGAGAAGTAGTACTGTGCACTGTATATATACAGGAGAAGTAGTACTGTGCACTGTATATATACAGGAGAAGTAGTACTGTGCACTGTATATATACAGGAGAAGTAGTACTGTGCACTGTATATATACAGGAGAAGTAGTACTGTGCACTGTATATATACAGGAGAAGTAGTACTGTGCACTGCCCATATATACAGGAGAAGTAGTACTGTGCACTGTGTATATACAGGAGAAGTAGTACTGTGCACTGTATATATACAGGAGAAGTAGTACTGTGCACTGTATATATACAGGAGAAGTAGTACTGTGCACTGTATATATACAGGAGAAGTAGTACTGTGCACTGTATATATACAGGAGAAGTAGTACTGTGCACTGTATATATATATATATACAGGAGAAGTAGTACTGTGTACTGCCCATATATACAGGAGAAGTAGTACTGTGCACTGTATATATACAGGAGAAGTAGTACTGTGCACTGCCCATGTATACAGGAGAAGTAGTACTGTGTACTGCCCATATATACAGGAGAAGTAGTACTGTGCACTGTATATATACAGGAGAAGTAGTACTGTGCACTGTATATATACAGGAGAAGTAGTACTGTGCACTGTATATATACAGGAGAAGTAGTACTGTGTACTGCCCATATATACAGGAGAAGTAGTACTGTGCACTGTGTATATACAGGAGAAGTAGTACTGTGCACTGTATATATACAGGAGAAGTAGTACTGTGCACTGCCCATATATACAGGAGAAGTAGTACTGTGCACTGTGTATATATACAGGAGAAGTAGTACTGTGCACTGTATACATATACAGGAGAAGTAGTACTGTGCACTGTATATATACAGGAGAAGTAGTACTGTGCACTGTATATATACAGGAGAAGTAGTACTGTGCACTGTATATATACAGGAGAAGTAGTACTGTGCACTGTATATATACAGGAGAAGTAGTACTGTGCACTGTATATATACAGGAGAAGTAGTACTGTGCACTGTATATATACAGGAGAAGTAGTACTGTGCACTGTATATATATACAGGAGAAGTAGTACTGTGCACTGTATATATACAGGAGAAGTAGTACTGTGCACTGTATATATACAGGAGAAGTAGTACTGTGCACTATATATATACAGGAGAAGTAGTACTGTGCACTGTATATATATACAGGAGAAGTAGTACTGTGCACTGTATATATACACAGGAGAAGTAGTACTGTGCACTGTATATATACAGGAGAAGTAGTACTGTGCACTGTATATATACACAGGAGAAGTAGTACTGTGCACTGTATATGTACAGGAGAAGTAGTACTGTGCACTGTATATATATACAGGAGAAGTAGTACTGTGCACTGTATATATACACAGGAGAAGTAGTACTGTGCACTGTATATATACAGGAGAAGTAGTACTGTGTACTGCCCATATATACCGGAGAAGTAGTACTGTGCACTGTATATATACAGGAGAAGTAGTACTGTGCACTGTATATATATATATATACACGAGAAGTAGTACTGTGCACTGTATATATACAGGAGAAGTAGTACTGTGCACTGCCCATATATACAGGAGAAGTAGTACTGTGCACTGTATATATACAGGAGAAGTAGTACTGTGCACTGCCCATATATACAGGAGAAGTAGTACTGTGCACTGCCCATATATACAGGAGAAGTAGTACTGTGCACTGTATATATATACAGGAGAAGTAGTACTGTGCACTGTATATATACAGGAGAAGTAGTACTGTGCACTGTATAAATATACAGGAGAAGTAGTACTGTGCACTGCCCATATATACAGGAGAAGTAGTATTGTGCACTGTGTATATACAGGAGAAGTAGTACTGTGCACTGTATATATACAGGAGAAGTAGTACTGTGTACTGCCCATATATACCGGAGAAGTAGTACTGTGCACTGTATATATACAGGAGAAGTAGTACTGTGCACTGTATATATATATACACGAGAAGTAGTACTGTGCACTGTATATATACAGGAGAAGTAGTACTGTGCACTATATATATACAGGAGAAGTAGTACTGTGCACTGTATATATACAGGAGAAGTAGTACTGTGCACTGCCCATATATACAGGAGAAGTAGTACTGTGCACTGTATATATACAGGAGAAGTAGTACTGTGCACTGTATATATACAGGAGAAGTAGTACTGTGCACTGTATATATACAGGAGAAGTAGTACTGTGCACTGTATATATACAGGAGAAGTAGTACTGTGCACTATATATACAGGGGAAGTAGTACTGTGCACTGTATATATATACAGGAGAAGTAGTACTGTGCACTGTATATATATACAGGAGAAGTAGTACTGTGCACTGTGTATATACAGGAGAAGTAGTATTGTGCACTGTATATATATATACAGGAGAAGTAGTACTGTGCACTGTATATATATATACAGGAGAAGTAGTACTGTGCACTGTGTATATACAGGAGAAGTAGTACGGTGCACTGTATATATACAGGAGAAGTAGTACTGTGCACTGTATATATACAGGAGAAGTAGTACTGTGTACTGCCCATATATACAGGAGAAGTAGTACTGTGCACTGTGTATATACAGGAGAAGTAGTACTGTGCACTGTATATATACAGGAGAAGTAGTACTGTGCACTGTATATATACCGGAGAAGTAGTACTGTGCACTGTATATATATACAGGAGTAGTAGTACTGTGCACTGTATGTATATACAGGAGAAGTAGTACTGTGCACTGTATATATATACAGGAGAAGTAGTACTGTGCACTGTGTATATACAGGAGAAGTAGTATTGTGCACTGTATATATATATACAGGAGAAGTAGTACTGTGCACTGTATATATATATACAGGAGAAGTAGTACTGTGCACTGTGTATATACAGGAGAAGTAGTACTGTGCACTGTATATATATACAGGAGAAGTAGTACTGTGCACTGTATATATATACAGGAGAAGTAGTACTGTGCACTGTATATATATACAGGAGAAGTAGTACTGTGCACTGTATATATACAGGAGAAGTAGTACTGTGCACTGTATATATATACAGGAGAAGTAGTACTGTGCACTGTATATATACAGGAGAAGTAGTACGGTGCACTGTATATATACAGAAGTAGTACTGTGCACTGTATATATACAGGAGAAGTAGTACTGTGTACTGCCCATATATACAGGAGAAGTAGTACTGTGCACTGTGTATATACAGGAGAAGTAGTACTGTGCACTGTATATATATAGGAGAAGTAGTACTGTGTACTGCCCATATATACAGGAGAAGTAGTACTGTGCACTGTATATATATAGGAGAAGTAGTACTGTGTACTGCCCATATATACAGGAGAAGTAGTACTGTGCACTGTATATATACAGGAGAAGTAGTACTGTGTACTGCCCATATATACAGGAGAAGTAGTACTGTGCACTGTATATATACAGGAGAAGTAGTACTGTGCACTGCCCATATATACAGGAGAAGTAGTACTGTGCACTGTATATATACCGGAGAAGTAGTACTGTGCACTGTATATATATATACAGGAGAAGTAGTACTGTGCACTGTATATATACCAGAGAAGTAGTACTGTGCACTGTATATATATACAGGAGTAGTAGTACTGTGCACTGTATATATATACAGGAGAAGTAGTACTGTGCACTGTATATATATACAGGAGAAGTAGTACTGTGCACTGTATATATATATACAGGAGAAGTAGTACTGTGCACTGTACATATATACAGGAGAAGTAGTACTGTGCACTGTATATATACAGGAGAAGTAGTACTGTGCACTGTATATATACAGGAGAAGTAGTACTGTGCACTGTATATATATACAGGAGTAGTAGTACTGTGCACTGTATATATACATTACAGGAGAGGTAGTGTCTGTGCAGTTGTTAGGATCTCTGCTTGCAGTGTTTAGCTGTGTGATAGGATCTCCCGTTGCTGAGCTCGGCGCTGGTGTCAATCTCAGGCTGTGACCACCCGGCAGTAACCTACACAGAATCTTTTTACTCCCTCAACATTTACATTAAGAGCAGAGATATTTTTATGGGGGGATCCAGTCTGGGGGGCAGCACTTAGTACATGTGTATACGAGCAGTCACTCCGGACCCCCAGTATTTAGACTCCAGACGTCCCATCTGTTTATAATGAGCTGGAAACATCTTCAGGAGAAATATCTCCTCCATAGTGTAAGCTACAAGCAGGAGAAGAGGTTGTGGGGAGGCGCAGAGGAGGTCAGGAGGTCACTGGCAGGTGCTGAGACCGGGGCGAGAGGGCACCCCACATTCAAGTATCCCCCTTCCTTCCCCAATCACTCCACAAGGGGTAGGAACTGACCCAGGCGGGATCCCACCTTTCAGTTGTGGCAGCTTTCAGCTCCTTGCTCTTCTGTTCTCTATCTCATAGACCTCCAGCATGAGATCAAAGCTACTGTGGGGACCTGCAAGGATTGAGCATAACCTTCTGGAGGGACTATATTGGCTACTGTCATTGTGACTCTATCGGCTACTGTGGGGGCACTGTGACTCTATCGGCTACTGTGGGGGCACTGTGACTCTATCGGCTACTGTGGGGGCACTGTGACTCTATCGGCTACTGTGGGGGCACTGTGACTCTATCGGCTACTGTGGGGGCACTGTGACTCTATCGGCTACTGTGGGGGCACTGTGACTCTATCGGCTACTGTGGGGGCACTGTGACTCTATCGGCTACTGTGGGGGCAC
Organism: Engystomops pustulosus; assembly: GCF_040894005.1. Classification (NCBI taxonomy): domain Eukaryota; kingdom Metazoa; phylum Chordata; class Amphibia; order Anura; family Leptodactylidae; genus Engystomops; species Engystomops pustulosus. The sequence continues at coordinate 4,632,334 of NC_092413.1, forward strand.
TGTGACTCTATCGGCTACTGTGGGGGCACTGTGACTCTATCGGCTACTGTGGGGGCACTATGACTCTATCGGCTACTGTGAGGGCACTGTGACTCTATTGGCTATTGTGGGGGCACTGTGACTCTATTGACTATTGTGGGGGCACTGTGACTCTATTGTCTACTGTGAGGGCACTGTGACTCTATTGGCTACTGTGAGGGCACTGTGACTCTATTGGCTATTGACTACTATTGGGCTCCTGTAACTACATTGGTTATTGTGGAGGCATTGTTACTATAATGGCTGCTGGGGGGGCACTGTGACTGTTGGCAACTGTGGGGGGACTGTGACTCTATTGACTCCTGTGTAAATGTTGACTGTTTTATGGCCCCTGTAACTACATTGGCTACTTTGGGAGAACTGTGACTACATTGACTTATGTAGGGGCACTATGACTCTATTGGCTCTTTAAATATGGACTACTGTAGGGCTTCTGCAACTAGATTGGCTACTGTGAGGGCACTGTGTCTCTATTGGTTACTGTGGAGCCTCTTTAAATATTGACTACTCCTGTATGTACACTGGCTATTGTGGGGGCTCTATGGCTATTTTGACTTATGTGTGGCCACTATGAGTATATTGGCTACTGTGGGGGCACTGTGACTCTTTTGGTTACTTTAAGGGCTCTGTAAATATTGATTATTCTAGGGCTTCTGTTGCTACATTGGCTACTGGAAGGACACTGTGACTATATTGGCTACTGTGGGGGCACTAGGACTGTATTGACTAATGTTTGGGCACCGTGACTCTATTGGCTACTGAAAGATCAATGTGACTCTATTGGCTACTGAAAGATCAATGTGACTCTATTGGCTACTGAACGATCAATGTGACTCTATTGGCTACTGAAGGGCTCCTGTGACTACATTGGCTACTGTGGGGGCACTCTGACTCTATTGGCTACTGTAAGATCAATGTCACTCTATTGGCTACGGTGGGGCTCTGTAAATATTGGCTACTGTAGGGCTCCTGTAACTACATTGGCTACTGTGGGGCACTGACTTTATTGGCTACTGTAGGGCTCCTGTAACTACATTGGCTACTGTGGGGCACTGTGACTATATAGGCTATTTGTGAGCAGAACATTATCAGGTTTGTGTTATGAGGTTGCTATAATTTTTGTGTTGCTATATCTGCAGAGACAAGTAATGGCTGGAAGAAGCTGACATGGCAGCCAGGGTGAAGAAGAAAAGGATAAATTCCCTAATCAGACGTCATCATCTGTTACAAATTTAGAAGTGCTGGTGTTACCCATGAGCTCACAATTCTGCAGCATCTCCTGTGCTTCTGGTTCTTGTCCTGTATCTAAGTAGTAATCTTGGTGTTGGTTCTGTATCTATAATAATTCTATGTAGTAATATTGGTTCTGGTACCATATCTATTTAGTAAGTTTGGTTCTGGTCCTATATCTAGGTAGTTTTCTTGGTTCTCATCCTTTAGCTATGTAGTATTCATGGTTCTGGTCCTATAACTAGGTACAGGCAATCCCCGGGTTATATATAAGATCGGTTCTGTAGGTTTGTTCTTAAGTTGAATTTGTATGTAAGTTGGAACTGTATACTTTATAATTGTAACCCCAGCCAAATTTTTTTTGGTCTCTGTGACAATTGGATTTTAAAAATGTTGGATTGTCATAAGAACCAGGAGTAACACTAAATCTTCATTACAGACGCCTGTGATATCTGTTACAGCTGATTATTGTAGCCTAAGGCTAAAGTACAACAAATTACCAACATCCAGAGGTCCGTTTGTAACTAGGGGTTGTCTGTAAGTCAGGTGTTCTTAAGTAGGGGACCGCCTGTAGTTATCTTGGCTTTGGTATCATATCTATGTAGTAATCTTGGTTCTGGTACCATATCTATTTAGTAAGTTTGGTTCTGCTCCTCTATCTAGGTAGTTGTCTTGGTTCTCATCCTTTAGCTATATAGTATTCATGGTTCTGGTCCTATAACTAGTTAGTTATCTTTGCTTTGGTATCATATCTATTTAGTAAGCTTGGTTCTGGTGCCATATCTATGTAGTATTCTTGGTTCTTGTCCTGTAGCTATGTAGTATTCTTGGTTCTGTGTCTATGTAGTAATCTTAGTTCTGGTGCTGTGTCTTTGTAGTATCCTTGGTTCTGGTGCTGTGTCTATGTAGTAAGCTTGGTTCTGGTGCTGTGTCTTTGTAGTATCCTTGGTTCTGGTGCTGTGTCTATGTAGTAAGCTTGGTTCTGGTGCTGTCCCCATGTAAAACATTCAGTTATGTAATAATCAATAAATGTCAGTACTGCTCTATAATGTCCTACATGATCTTGCTGATGCTCCTGTGTCATGGAGGAGAGACACAGGTAAGGACAGGAAACTTCTATCTCACCCCAAGTGCTTTATTCCTATCAGTACAGGTCAGTACTGCTCTATAATGCCCTATATGATCCTGCTGATACTTCTGTATGGGAGACATTATAGCATCTAGTCTCCAGCTCAGGGAGAACTGAGAATTAGGGGGAAACTGCTAAACCTTGCAGGACACAAGTCATACACTGCCCCTGGGGTCCAATGAGATGGGGGGTCCCTGAGCCCCTGCTACCAGTACTAGGCCACTATCAGTACAGGAGAGCACTCCTCTCCTGAAATACTCTGTGCTGCTGGGAGCCAGACTCTTCTATGTAAGCATATCCTCCTCTCCTGAAATACTCTGTGCTGCTGGGAGCCAGACTCTTCTATGTAAGCATATCCTCCTCTCCTGAAATACTCTGTGCTGCTGGGAGCCAGACTCTTCTATGTAAGCATATCCTCCTCTCCTGAAATACTCTGTGCTGCTGGGAGACTCTTCTATGTAAGCATATCCTCCTCTCCTGAAATACTCTGTGCTGCGGGGAGCCAGACTCTTCTATGTAAGCATATCCTCCTCTCCTGAAATACTCTGTGCTGCTGGGAGCCAGACTCTTCTATGTAAGCATATCCTCCTCTCCTGAAATACTCTGTGCTGCTGGGAGACTCTTCTATGTAAGCATATCCTCCTCTCCTGAAATACTCTGTGCTGCTGGGAGCCAGACTCTTCTATGTAAGCATATCCTCCTCTCCTGAAATACTCTGTGCTGCTGGGAGCCAGACTCTTCTATGTAAGCATATACTCCTCTCCTGAAATACTCTGTGCTGCGGGGAGCCAGACTCTTCTATGTAAGCATATCCTCCTCTCCTGAAATACTCTGTGCTGCTGAGAGCCAGACTCTTCTATGTAAGCATATCCTCCTCTCCTGAAATACTCTGTGCTGCTGGGAGCCAGACTCTTCTATGTAAGCATATCCTCCTCTCCTGAAATACTCTGTGCTGCGGGGAGCCAGACTCTTCTATGTAAGCATATCCTCCTCTCCTGAAATACTCTGTGCTGCTGGGAGCCAGACTCTTCTATGTAAGCATATCCTCCTCTCCTGAAATACTCTGTGCTGCTGAGAGCCAGACTCTTCTATGTAAGCATATCCTCCTCTCCTGAAATACTCTGTGCTGCTGGGAGCCAGACTCTTCTATGTAAGCATATCCTCCTCTCCTGAAATACTCTGTGCTGCTGAGAGCCAGACTCTTCTATGTAAGCATATCCTCCTCTCCTGAAATACTCTGTGCTGCTGGGAGCCAGACTCTTCTATGTAAGCATATCCTCCTCTCCTGAAATACTCTGTGCTGCTGGGAGCTAGACTCTTCTATGTAAGCATATCCTCCTCTCCTGAAATACTCTGTGCTGCTGGGAGCCAGACTCTTCTATGTAAGCATATCCTCCTCTCCTGAAATACTCTGTGCTGCGGGGAGCCAGACTCTTCTATGTAAGCATATCCTCCTCTCCTGAAATACTCTGTGCTGCTGGGAGCCAGACTCTTCTATGTAAGCATATCCTCCTCTCCTGAAATACTCTGTGCTGCTGGGAGTTAGACTCTTCTATGTAAGCATATCCTCCTCTCCTGAAATACTCTGTGCTGCTGTGAGGCAGACTCTTCTATGTAAGCATATCCTCCTCTCCTGAAATACTCTGTGCTGCTGGGAGCCAGACTCTTCTATGTAAGCATATCCTCCTCTCCTGAAATACTCTGTGCTGCTGGGAGCCAGACTCTTCTATGTAAGCATATCCTCCTCTCCTGAAATACTCTGTGCTGCTGGGAGCCAGACTCTTCTATGTAAGCATATCCTCCTCTCCTGAAATACTCTGTGCTGCTGAGAGCCAGACTCTTCTATGTAAGCATATCCTCCTCTCCTGAAATACTCTGTGCTGCTGGGAGCCAGACTCTTCTATGTAAGCATATCCTCCTCTCCTGAAATACTCTGTGCTGCGGGGAGCTAGACTCTTCTATGTAAGCATATCCTCCTCTCCTGAAATACTCTGTGCTGCTGGGAGCCAGACTCTTCTATGTAAGCATATCCTCCTCTCCTGAAATACTCTGTGCTGCTGGGAGCCAGACTCTTCTATGTAAGCATATCCTCCTCTCCTGAAATACTCTGTGCTGCTGAGAGCCAGACTCTTCTATGTAAGCATATCCTCCTCTCCTGAAATACTCTGTGCTGCTGGGAGCCAGACTCTTCTATGTAAGCATATCCTCCTCTCCTGAAATACTCTGTGCTGCTGAGAGCCAGACTCTTCTATGTAAGCATATTCTCCTCTCCTGAAATACTCTGTGCTGCTGAGAGCCAGACTCTTCTATGTAAGCATATCCTCCTCTCCTGAAATACTCTGTGCTGCTGGGAGCCAGACTCTTCTATGTAAGCATATCCTCCTCTCCTGAAATACTCTGTGCTGCTGAGAGCCAGACTCTTCTATGTAAGCATATCCTCCTCTCCTGAAATACTCTGTGCTGCTGGGAGCCAGACTCTTCTATGTAAGCATATCCTCCTCTCCTGAAATACTCTGTGCTGCTGGGAGCCAGACTCTTCTATGTAAGCATATCCTCCTCTCCTGAAATACTCTGTGCTGCTGGGAGCCAGACTCTTCTATGTAAGCATACCCTCCTCTCCTGAAATACTCTGTGCTGCTGGGAGCCAGACTCTTCTATGTAAGCATATCCTCCTCTCCTGAAATACTCTGTGCTTCTGGGAGCCAGACTCTTCTATGTAAGCATATCCTCCTCTCCTGAAATACTCTGTGCTGCGGGGAGCCAGACTCTTCTATGTAAGCATATCCTCCTCTCCTGAAATACTCTGTGCTGCTGGGAGCCAGACTCTTCTATGTAAGCATATCCTCCTCTCCTGAAATACTCTGTGCTGCTGGGAGCCAGACTCTTCTATGTAAGCATATCCTCCTCTCCTGAAATACTCTGTGCTGCGGGGAGCTAGACTCTTCTATGTAAGCATACCCTCCTCTCCTGAAATACTCTGTGCTGCTGGGAGCCAGACTCTTCTATGTAAGCATATCCTCCTCTCCTGAAATACTCTGTGCTGCTGGGAGCCAGACTCTTCTATGTAAGCATATCCTCCTCTCCTGAAATACTCTGTGCTGCTGGGAGACTCTTCTATGTAAGCATATCCTCCTCTCCTGAAATACTCTGTGCTGCTGGGAGACTCTTCTATGTAAGCATATCCTCCTCTCCTGAAATACTCTGTGCTGCTGGGAGCCAGACTCTTCTATGTAAGCATATCCTCCTCTCCTGAAATACTCTGTGCTGCTGGGAGACTCTTCTATGTAAGCATATCCTCCTCTCCTGAAATACTCTGTGCTGCGGGAGCCAGACTCTTCTATGTAAGCATATCCTCCTCTCCTGAAATACTCTGTGCTGCTGGGAGCTAGACTCTTCTATGTAAGCATATCCTCCTCTCCTGAAATACTCTGTGCTGCTGGGAGACTCTTCTATGTAAGCATATCCTCCTCTCCTGAAATACTCTGTGCTGCTGGAGCCAGACTCTTCTATGTAAGCATATCCTCCTCTCCTGAAATACTCTGTGCTGCTGGGAGCCAGACTCTTCTATGTAAGCATATACTCCTCTCCTGAAATACTCTGTGCTGCGGGGAGCCAGACTCTTCTATGTAAGCATATCCTCCTCTCCTGAAATACTCTGTGCTGCTGAGAGCCAGACTCTTCTATGTAAGCATATCCTCCTCTCCTGAAATACTCTGTGCTGCTGGGAGCCAGACTCTTCTATGTAAGCATATCCTCCTCTCCTGAAATACTCTGTGCTGCTGGGAGCCAGACTCTTCTATGTAAGCATATCCTCCTCTCCTGAAATACTCTGTGCTGCTGAGAGCCAGACTCTTCTATGTAAGCATATCCTCCTCTCCTGAAATACTCTGTGCTGCTGGGAGCCAGACTCTTCTATGTAAGCATATCCTCCTCTCCTGAAATACTCTGTGCTGCTGAGAGCCAGACTCTTCTATGTAAGCATATCCTCCTCTCCTGAAATACTCTGTGCTGCTGGGAGCTAGACTCTTCTATGTAAGCATATCCTCCTCTCCTGAAATACTCTGTGCTGCTGGGAGCCAGACTCTTCTATGTAAGCATATCCTCCTCTCCTGAAATACTCTGTGCTGCGGGGAGCCAGACTCTTCTATGTAAGCATATCCTCCTCTCCTGAAATACTCTGTGCTGCTGGGAGCCAGACTCTTCTATGTAAGCATATCCTCCTCTCCTGAAATACTCTGTGCTGCTGGAGTTAGACTCTTCTATGTAAGCATATCCTCCTCTCCTGAAATACTCTGTGCTGCTGTGAGGCAGACTCTTCTATGTAAGCATATCCTCCTCTCCTGAAATACTCTGTGCTGCTGGGAGCCAGACTCTTCTATGTAAGCATATCCTCCTCTCCTGAAATACTCTGTGCTGCTGGGAGCCAGACTCTTCTATGTAAGCATATCCTCCTCTCCTGAAATACTCTGTGCTGCTGAGAGCCAGACTCTTCTATGTAAGCATATCCTCCTCTCCTGAAATACTCTGTGCTGCTGTGAGGCAGACTCTTCTATGTAAGCATATCCTCCTCTCCTGAAATACTCTGTGCTGCTGGGAGCCAGACTCTTCTATGTAAGCATATCCTCCTCTCCTGAAATACTCTGTGCTGCGGGGAGCTAGACTCTTCTATGTAAGCATATCCTCCTCTCCTGAAATACTCTGTGCTGCTGGGAGCCAGACTCTTCTATGTAAGCATATCCTCCTCTCCTGAAATACTCTGTGCTGCTGGGAGCCAGACTCTTCTATGTAAGCATATCCTCCTCTCCTGAAATACTCTGTGCTGCTGAGAGCCAGACTCTTCTATGTAAGCATATCCTCCTCTCCTGAAATACTCTGTGCTGCTGGGAGCCAGACTCTTCTATGTAAGCATATCCTCCTCTCCTGAAATACTCTGTGCTGCTGAGAGCCAGACTCTTCTATGTAAGCATATTCTCCTCTCCTGAAATACTCTGTGCTGCTGAGAGCCAGACTCTTCTATGTAAGCATATCCTCCTCTCCTGAAATACTCTGTGCTGCTGGGAGCCAGACTCTTCTATGTAAGCATATCCTCCTCTCCTGAAATACTCTGTGCTGCTGAGAGCCAGACTCTTCTATGTAAGCATATCCTCCTCTCCTGAAATACTCTGTGCTGCTGGGAGCCAGACTCTTCTATGTAAGCATATCCTCCTCTCCTGAAATACTCTGTGCTGCTGGGAGCCAGACTCTTCTATGTAAGCATATCCTCCTCTCCTGAAATACTCTGTGCTGCTGGGAGCCAGACTCTTCTATGTAAGGATATCCTCCTCTCCTGAAATACTCTGTGCTGCTGGGAGCCAGACTCTTCTATGTAAGCATATCCTCCTCTCCTGAAATACTCTGTGCTGCTGGGAGCCAGACTCTTCTATGTAAGCATATCTTCCTCTCCTGAAATACTCTGTGCTGCTGGGAGCCAGACTCTTCTATGTAAGCATATCCTCCTCTCCTGAAATACTCTGTGCTGCTGGGAGACTCTTCTATGTAAGCATATCCTCCTCTCCTGAAATACTCTGTGCTGCTGGGAGCCAGACTCTTCTATGTAAGCATATCCTCCTCTCCTGAAATACTCTGTGCTGCTGGGAGCCAGACTCTTCTATGTAAGCATACCCTCCTCTCCTGAAATACTCTGTGCTGCGGGGAGCCAGACTCTTCTATGTAAGCATATCCTCCTCTCCTGAAATACTCTGTGCTGCTGGAGCCAGACTCTTCTATGTAAGCATATCCTCCTCTCCTGAAATACTCTGTGCTGCTGGGAGCTAGACTCTTCTATGTAAGCATATCCTCCTCTCCTGAAATACTCTGTGCTGCTGGGAGCCAGACTCTTCTATGTAAGCATACCCTCCTCTCCTGAAATACTCTGTGCTGCTGGGAGCCAGACTCTTCTATGTAAGCATATCCTCCTCTCCTGAAATACTCTGTGCTGCTGGGAGCTAGACTCTTCTATGTAAGCATATCCTCCTCTCCTGAAATACTCTGTGCTTCTGGGAGCCAGACTCTTCTATGTAAGCATATCCTCCTCTCCTGAAATACTCTGTGCTGCTGGGAGCCAGACTCTTCTATGTAAGCATATCCTCCTCTCCTGAAATACTCTGTGCTGCTGGGAGCTAGACTCTTCTATGTAAGCATATCCTCCTCTCCTGAAATACTCTGTGCTGCTGTGAGGCAGACTCTTCTATGTAAGCATATCCTCCTCTCCTGAAATACTCTGTGCTGCTGGGAGCCAGACTCTTCTATGTAAGCATATCCTCCTCTCCTGAAATACTCTGTGCTGCGGGGAGCCAGACTCTTCTATGTAAGCATATCCTCCTCCTCTGAAATACTCTGTGCTGCGGGGAGCCAGACTCTTCTATGTAAGCATATCCTCCTCTCCTGAAATACTCTGTGCTGCTGGGAGCCAGACTCTTCTATGTAAGCATATCCTCCTCTCCTGAAATACTCTGTGCTGCTGGGAGCCAGACTCTTCTATGTAAGCATATCCTCCTCCCCTGAAATACTCTGTGCTGCGGGGAGCTAGACTCTTCTATGTAAGCATACCCTCCTCTCCTGAAATACTCTGTGCTGCTGAGAGCCAGACTCTTCTATGTAAGCATATCCTCCTCTCCTGAAATACTCTGTGCTGCTGGGAGCTAGACTCTTCTATGTAAGCATATCCTCCTCTCCTGAAATACTCTGTGCTGCTGTGAGGCAGACTCTTCTATGTAAGCATATCCTCCTCTCCTGAAATACTCTGTGCTGCTGGGAGCCAGACTCTTCTATGTAAGCATATCCTCCTCTCCTGAAATACTCTGTGCTGCTGGGAGCTAGACTCTTCTATGTAAGCATATCCTCCTCTCCTGAAATACTCTGTGCTGCTGAGAGCCAGACTCTTCTATGTAAGCATATCCTCCTCTCCTGAAATACTCTGTGCTGCTGGGAGCCAGACTCTTCTATGTAAGCATATCCTCCTCTCCTGAAATACTCTGTGCTGCTGGGAGCTAGACTCTTCTATGTAAGCATATCCTCCTCTCCTGAAATACTCTGTGCTGCTGAGAGCCAGACTCTTCTATGTAAGCATATCCTCCTCTCCTGAAATACTCTGTGCTGCTGGGAGCCAGACTCTTCTATGTAAGCATATCCTCCTCTCCTGAAATACTCTGTGCTGCGGGGACCCCGTGGAGTGTGATTTCCTGGGAGCTCCTGATGTAGCAGAGTTGTTCTGTTACTTTTGATTAATTGCTGCGGATGACATAATCCGCAATGTTCTTGTTCACACGTCTTCGCCATAACTCTCCTGCGCCATCGCTGCCGCCCCTTTAATTAGACCAATGACACATGAAAACTGAGCCGAGTGTGAATAGTGTCCAGTTTCATTCAGCCTCAAACAAACTCATCACTGACCCCCATATATCCCCTCAGTATACACTGAAGTGATGAGCGGACCCCCATATACCCCTCAGTATACACTGAAGTGATGAGCGGACCCCCATATGCCCCTCAGTATACACTGAAGTGATGAGCGGACCCCCATATACCCCCTAAGTATACACTGAAGTGATGAGCGGACCCCCATATACCCCCTCAGTATACACTGAAGTGATGAGCAGACCCCCATATGCCCCTCAGTATACACTGAAGTGATGAGCGGACCCCCATATACCCCCTAAGTATACACTGAAGTGATGAGCGGACCCCCATATACCCCCTCAGTATACACTGAAGTGATGAGCGGACCCCCATATACCCCCTCAGTATACACTGAAGTGATGAGCGGACCCCCATATACCCCCTCAGTATACACTGAAGTGATGAGCGGACCCCCATGTACCCCCTCAGTATACACTGAAGTGATGAGCGGACCCCCATATACCCCCTCAGTATACACTGAAGTGATGAGCAGACCCCCATATACCCCCTCAGTATACACTGAAGTGATGAGCGGACCCCCATATACCCCCTCAGTATACACTGAAGTGATGAGCGGACCCCCATATACCCCCTCAGTATACACTGAAGTGATGAGCGGACCCCCATATACCCCCTAAGTATACACTGAAGTGATGAGCGGACCCCCATATACCCCCTCAGTATACACTGAAGTGATGAGCAGCATCCCGGACCCCTATATACTGCTCCATATACAGTGCAGGGATGGGCAGCCGCCAACCAATGTTACATCTACAAATATACAGAGAACATTCTGCTCCCAGAACCTGATCCCAACCACATACTGTGATGCCACAGACCACCACTATGACCCCTAAAAATGGTGACCTTGGGAGATGTGGGGGGATATACACTAAATGGACCCCAGAAGATGCCAAGTCTAGCACTGTCTGTAAGTAATGACCACAGCAGAGACATCTCCACCACGAAGATTCCAGGAGAACTTGTAACCAAGAAGGTGGAATCACAGGAACCTTCCTGAGATCTTCTCATGGGACACACGATGACCACGGCTATCCCATCGACATGACCTATTATAAGGGGCCAATGACCACAAGCCCAAGACTCCTCCACCCTGGAGTTCTAGGGTCTAAAGACTAAAAACTCCTGCAGAGAGGACCCAAAGACAATGAGCCCTGGATTCTGAAGACCACACGTAGAGATGTCCTCAGAACCAATGACCCAATGAGCCCTGGATTCTGAAGACTACACGTAGAGAGGTCCTCAGACCCAATGACCCAATGAGCCCTGGATTCTGAAGAATACACGTAGAGATGTCCTCAGACCCAATGAGCCCTGGATTCTGAAGACCACACGTAGAGATGTCCTTAGACCCAATGACCCAATAAGCCCTGGATTCTGAAGACCACACATAGAGATGTCCTCAGACCCAATGACCCAATGAGCCCTGGATTCTGAAGACCACACATAGAGATGTCCTCAGACCCAATGACCCAATGAGCCCTGGATTCTGAAGACCACACATAGAGATGTCCTCAGACCCAATGACCCAATGAGCCCTGGATTCTGAAGACCACACATAGAGATGTCCTCAGACCCAATGACCCAATGAGCCCTGGATTCTGAAGACCACACATAGAGATGTCCTCAGACCCAATGACCCAATGAGCCCTGGATTCTGAAGACCACACATAGAGATGTCCTCAGACCCAATGACCCAATGAGCCCTGGATTCTGAAGACCACACATAGAGATGTCCTCAGACCCAATGACCTAATGAGCCCTGGATTCTGAAGACCACACATAGAGATGTCCTCAGACCCAATGACCCAATGAGCCCTGGATTCTGAAGACCACACGTAGAGATGTCCTCAGACCCAATGACCCAATGAGCCCTGGATTCTGAAGACCACACGTAGAGATGTCCTCAGACCCAATGACCCAATGAGCCCTGGATTCTGAAGACCACACATAGAGATGTCCTCAGACCCAATGACCCAATGAGCCCTGGATTCTGAAGACCACATGTAGAGATGTCCTCAGACCCAATGACCCAATGACCTGGATTCTGAAGAACACACGTAGAGATGTCCTTAGACCCAATGACCTGGATTCTGAAGACCACACATAGAGATGTCCTCAGACCCAATGACCCAATGAGCCCTGGATTCTGAAGACCACACATAGAGATGTCCTCAGACCCAATGACCCAATGAGCCCTGGATTCTGAAGACCACATGTAGAGATGTCCTCAGACCCAATGACCCAATGACCTGGATTCTGAAGAACACACGTAGAGATGTCCTTAGACCCAATGACCTGGATTCTGAAGACCACACATAGAGATGTCCTCAGACCCAATGACCCAATGAGCCCTGGATTCTGAAGACCACACGTAGAGATGTCCTCAGACCCAATGACCCAATGAGCCCTGGATTCTGAAGACCACACGTAGAGATGTCCTCAGACCCAATGACCCAATGAGCCCTGGATTCTGAAGACCACACGTAGAGATGTCCTCAGACCCAAAGACCCAATGAGCCCTGGATTCTGAAGACCACACGTAGAGATGTCCTCAGACCCAATGACCCAATGAGCCCTGGATTCTGAAGACCACACATAGAGATGTCCTCAGACCCAATGACCCAATGAGCCCTGGATTCTGAAGACCACATGTAGAGATGTCCTCAGACCCAATGACCCAATGACCTAGATTCTGAAGAACACACGTAGAGATGTCCTTAGACCCAATGACCTGGATTCTGAAGACCACACGTAGAGATGTCCTCAGACCCAATGAGCCCTGGATTCTGAAGACCACACGTAGAGATGTCCTCAGACCCAATGACCCAATGATCCCTGGATTCTGAAGACCACACATAGAGATGTCCTCAGATCCAATGACCCAATGACCTGGATTCTGAAGAACACACGTAGAGATGTCCTTAGACCCAATGACCTGGATTCTGAAGACCACACATAGAGATGTCCTCAGACCCAATGACCCAATGAGCCCTGGATTCTGAAGACCACACGTAGAGATGTCCTCAGACCCAATGACCCAATGAGTCCTGGATTCTGAAGACCACACGTAGAGATGTCCTCAGACCCAATGACCCAATGAGCCCTGGATTCTGAAGACCACACGTAGAGATGTCCTCAGACCCAATGACCCAATGACCTGGATTCTGAAGAACACACGTAGAGATGTCTTTAGACCCAATGACCTGGATTCTGAAGACCACACGTAGAGATGCCCTCAGACCCAATGAGCCCTGGATTCTGAAGACCACACGTAGAGATGTCCTCAGACCCAATGACCCAATGAGCCCTGGATTCTGAAGACCACACATAGAGATGTCCTCAGATCCAATGACCCGATGAGCCCTGGATTCTGAAGACCACACGTAGAGATGTCCTCATACCCAATGACCCAATGAGCCCTGGATTCTGAAGACCACACGTAGAGATGTCCTCAGATCCAATGACCCGATGAGCCCTGGATTCTGAAGACCACACGTAGAGATGTCCTCAGACCCAATGACCCAATGAGCCCTGGATTCTGAAGACCACACGTAGAGATGTCCTCAGACCCAATGACCCAATGAGCCCTGGATTCTGAAGACCACATGTAGAGATGTCCTCACACCCAATGACCCAATGAGCCCTGGATTCTGAAGACCACATGTAGAGATGTCCTCACACCCAATGACCCAATGAGCCCTGGATTCTGAAGACCACACGTAGAGATGTCCTCACACCCAATGACCCGATGACCTGGTGGAGACTCTCGGTGGATTTAATTGACCATATATGACAGTCATGCGCCACCCCAGATTCGTCACGTTGTGACATGATTGGGCTGTGGTCCTCACGTGATTTATTGGGTGTGTAAGACCATCCTGTGTCCAGCACGTAGAGACCCATGCGTCATGCATAGTATTACAGGAAGAGGAGAACATGTGGTGTGCGTCTCCGAGACCTCCACCTCCAGGGACTAATTATAACCTCAGTGTCTCCAGCCAGGAATGCCACCGATGTGGAGCACACGTCTCCTGGAATCTGTGGTGCAGGTCTCCATGATGTCCATGATGGGCAATCACCAACCGGGGGCGTCAAGTACAGTTTGTTTGGTGCGCGTCGCCACAGGTTGTAAAGCATGGGGGGTCAGGAGTGGTGGTCCTCCCGCAGAAGCTCAGCCACCCACCCGGCCAAGCAGAGGTTAAGTGCACACGGTGACCTCATCAATTATCAGGGACCCCGGTCAGATTTCTTGGCCAACCCTGAAGAAAGCTCCTGGATGTGACATGCTATATGTGGTGGTGGAGCTCAGGACGCCCCCGGACATCTCCGACGACTGCACTGCCTCTATATACTACACTACTACACACCCTGTATTATCTGCCGTACAGTGCACTGCCTCTATATACTACACACCCTGTATTATCTGCTGTACAGTGCACTGCCTCTATATACTACACACCCTGTATTATCTGCTGTACAGTGCACTGCCTCTATATACTACACAGCCCTGTATTATCTGCTGTACAGTGCACTGCCTCTATATACTACACACCCTGTATTATCTGCTGTACAGCGCACTGCCTCTGTATACTACACAGCCCTGTATTATCTGCTGTACAGTGCACTGCCTCTATATACTACACACCCTGTATTATCTGCTGTACAGTGCACTGCCTCCATATACTACACACCCTGTATTATCTGCTGTACAGTGCACTGCCTCTATATACTACACACCCTGTATTATCTGCTGTACAGTGCACTGCCTCTATATACTACACACCCTGTATTATCTGCTGTACAGCGCACTGCCTCTGTATACTACACAGCCCTGTATTATCTGCTGTACAGTGCACTGCCTCTATATACTACACACCCTGTATTATCTGCTGTACAGTGCACTGCCTCCATATACTACACACCCTGTATTATCTGCTGTACAGTGCACTGCCTCTATATACTACACAGCCCTGTATTATCTGCTGTACAGCGCACTGCCTCTATATACTACACACCCTGTATTATCTGCTGTACAGCGCACTGCCTCTATATACTACACACCCTGTATTATCTGCTGTACAGCGCACTGCCTCTATATACTACACACCCTGTATTATCTGCTGTACAGTGCACTGCCTCTATATACTACACACCCTGTATTATCTGCTGTACAGTGCACTGCCTCTATATACTACACACCCTGTATTATCTGCTGTACAGTGCACTGCCTCTATACACTACACACCCTGTATTATCTGCTGTACAGTGCACTGCCTCTATATACTACACACCCTGTATTATCTGCTGTACAGTGCACTGCCTCTATATACTACACACCCCTGTATTATCTGCTGTACAGTGCACTGCCTCTATATACTACACACCCTGTATTATCTGCTGTACAGTGCACTGCCTCTATATACTACACACCCTGTATTACCTGCTGTACAGTGCACTGCCTCTATATACTACACACCCTGTATTATCTGCTGTACAGCGCACTGCCTCTATATACTACACACCCTGTATTATCTGCTGTACAGTGCACTGCCTCTATATACTACACAGCCCTGTATTATCTGCTGTACAGTGCACTGCCTCTATATACTACACACCCTGTATTATCTGCTGTACAGTGCACTGCCTCTATATACTACACACCCCTGTATTATCTGCTGTACAGTGCACTGCCTCTATATAATACACAGCCCTGTATTATCTGCTGTACAGTGCACTGCCTCTATATACTACACACCCTGTATTATCTGCTGTACAGTGCACTGCCTCTATATACTACACAGCCCTGTATTATCTGCTGTACAGTGCACTGCCTCTATATACTACACACCCTGTATTATCTGCTGTACAGTGCACTGCCTCTATATACTACACAGCCCTGTATTATCTGCTGTACAGTGCACTGCCTCTATATACTACACAGCCCTGTATTATCTGCTGTACAGTGCACTGCCTCTATATACTACACACCCTGTATTACCTGCTGTACAGTGCACTGCCTCTATATACTACACACCCTGTATTATCTGCTGTACAGTGCACTGCCTCTATATACTACACACCCTGTATTATCTGCTGTACAGCGCACTGCCTCTATATACTACACAGCCCTGTTTTATCTGCTGTACAGTGCACTGCCTCTATATACTACACACCCTGTATTATCTGCTGTACAGTGCACTGCCTCTATATACTACACACCCTGTATTATCTGCTGTACAGTGCACTGCCTCTATATACTACACAGCCCTGTATTATCTGCTGTACAGTGCACTGCCTCTATATACTACACAGCCCTGTATTATCTGCTGTACAGTGCACTGCCTCTATATACTACACACCCTGTATTATCTGCTGTACAGCGCACTGCCTCTATATACTACACACCCTGTATTATCTGCTGTACAGTGCACTGCCTCTATATACTACACACCCTGTATTATCTGCTGTACAGTGCACTGCCTCTATATACTACACAGCCCTGTATTATCTGCTGTACAGTGCACTGCCTCTATATACTACACAGCCCTGTATTATCTGCTGTACAGTGCACTGCCTCTATATACTACACACCCTGTATTATCTGCTGTACAGTGCACTGCCTCTATATACTACACACCCTGTATTATCTGCTGTACAGTGCACTGCCTCTATATACTACACAGCCCTGTATTATCTGCTGTACAGTGCACTGCCTCTATATACTACACAGCCCTGTATTATCTGCTGTACACTGCACTGCCTCTATATACTACACACCCTGTATTATCTGCTGTACAGTGCACTGCCTCTATATACTACACAGCCTGTATTATCTGCTGTACAGCGCACTGCCTCTATATACTACACAGCCCTGTATTATCTGCTGTACAGTGCACTGCCTCTATATACTACACACCCTGTATTATGTGCTGTACAGAGCACTGCCTCTATATACTACACAGCCCTGTATTATCTGCTGTACAGTGCACTGCCTCTATATACTACACACCCTGTATTATCTGCTGTACAGTGCACTGCCTCTATACACTACACAGCCCTGTATTATCTGCTGTACAGTGCACTGCCTCTATATACTACACACCCTGTATTATCTGCTGTACAGTGCACTGCCTCTATACACTACACAGCCCTGTATTATCTGCTGTACAGTGCACTGCCTCTATATACTACACACCCTGTATTATCTGCTGTACAGTGCACTGCCTCTATATACTACACAGCCCTGTATTATCTGCTGTACAGTGCACTGCCTCTATATACTACACACCCTGTATTATCTGCTGTACAATGCACTGCCTCTATATACTACACACCCTGTATTATCTGCTGTACAGTGCACTGCCTCTATATACTACACACCCTGTATTATCTGCTGTACAGTGCACTGCCTCTATATACTACACAGCCTGTATTATCTGCTGTACAGTGCACTGCCTCTATATACTACACAGCCCTGTATTATCTGCTATACAGTGCACTGCCTCTATATACTACACAGCCCTGTATTATCTGCTGTACAGCGCACTGCCTCTATATACTACACAGCCCTGTATTATCTGCTGTACAGTGCACTGCCTCTATATACTACACAGCCCTGTATTATCTGCTGTACAGTGCACTGCCTCTATATACCACACACCCTGTATTATCTGCTGTACACTGCACTGCCTCTATATACTACACAGCCCTGTATTATCTGCTGTACAGTGCACTGCCTCTATATACTACACACCCTGTATTATGTGCTGTACAGAGCACTGCCTCTATATACTACACAGCCCTGTATTATCTGCTGTACAGTGCACTGCCTCTATATAATACACAGCCCTGTATTATCTGCTGTACAGTGCACTGCCTCTATATACTACACAGCCCTGTATTATCTGCTGTACAGTGCACTGCCTCTATATACTACACAGCCCTGTATTATCTGCTGTACAGAGCACTGCCTCTATATACTACACAGCCCTGTATTATCTGCTGTACAGTGCACTGCCTCTATATACTACACACCCTGTATTATGTGCTGTACAGAGCACTGCCTCTATATACTACACAGCCCTGTATTATCTGCTGTACAGTGCACTGCCTCTATATACTACACACCCTGTATTATCTGCTGTACAGTGCACTGCCTCTATACACTACACAGCCCTGTATTATCTGCTGTACAGTGCACTGCCTCTATATACTACACACCCTGTATTATCTGCTGTACAGTGCACTGCCTCTATACACTACACAGCCCTGTATTATCTGCTGTACAGTGCACTGCCTCTATATACTACACACCCTGTATTATCTGCTGTACAGTGCACTGCCTCTATATACTACACAGCCCTGTATTATCTGCTGTACAGTGCACTGCCTCTATATACTACACAGCCCTGTATTATCTGCTGTACAGTGCACTGCCTCTATATACTACACACCCTGTATTATGTGCTGTACAGAGCACTGCCTCTATATACTACACAGCCCTGTATTATCTGCTGTACAGTGCACTGCCTCTATATACTACACACCCTGTATTATCTGCTGTACAGTGCACTGCCTCTATACACTACACAGCCCTGTATTATCTGCTGTACAGTGCACTGCCTCTATATACTACACAGCCCTGTATTATCTGCTGTACAGTGCACTGCCTCTATATACTACACAGCCCTGTATTATCTGCTGTACAGTGTACTGCCTCTATATACTACACACCCTGTATTATCTGCTGTACAGTGCACTGCCTCTATATACTACACAGCCCTGTATTATCTGCTGTACAGTGCACTGCCTCTATATACTACACAGCCCTGTATTATCTGCTGTACAGTGCACTGCCTCTATATACTACACACCCTGTATTACCTGCTGTACAGTGCACTGCCTCTATATACTACACACCCTGTA
This sequence comes from Engystomops pustulosus, assembly GCF_040894005.1. NCBI lineage: Eukaryota > Metazoa > Chordata > Amphibia > Anura > Leptodactylidae > Engystomops > Engystomops pustulosus. The sequence continues at coordinate 4,651,118 of NC_092413.1, forward strand.
TTATCTGCTGTACAGCGCACTGCCTCTATATACTACACACCCTGTATTATCTGCTGTACAGTGCACTGCCTCTATATACTACACACCCTGTATTATCTGCTGTACAGTGCACTGCCTCTATATACTACACACCCTGTATTACCTGCTGTACAGTGCACTGCCTCTATATACTACACACCCTGTATTATCTGCTGTACAGTGCACTGCCTCTATATACTACACACCCTGTATTATCTGCTGTACAGTGCACTGCCTCTATATACTACACAGCCCTGTATTATCTGCTGTACAGTGCACTGCCTCTATATACTACACAGCCCTGTATTATCTGCTGTACAGCGCACTGCCTCTATACACTACACACCCTGTATTATCTGCTGTACAGTGCACTGCCTCTATATACTACACACCCTGTATTATCTGCTGTACAGTAATGTGCCCTCTGCCCCCCAGTAATGTGCCCTCTGCCCCCCCAGTAACGTGCCCTCTGCCCCCCAGTAATGTACACTCTGCCCCCAGTAGTGTGCCCTCTGCCCCCCCAGTAATGTGCCCTCTGTCCCCCCAGTAATGTGCGCTCTAGCCCCCCCAGTAATGTGCCCTCTGCCCCCCCAGTAATGTGCGCTCTAGCCCCCCCAGTAATGTGCCCTCTGCCCCCCCAGTAATGTGCGCTCTAGCCCCCCCAGTAATGTGCCCTCTGCCCCCCCAGTAATGTGCCCTCTGCTCCCCCCAGTAATGTGCCCTCTGCTCCCCCCAGTAATGTGCCCTTTGCTCCCCCCAGTAATGTGCCCCCCTCCCCCCCAGTAATGTGCCCTCTGCCTTCCCCCAGTAATGTGCACTCTGCCCGCTCCAGTAATGTGCCCTCTGCCCCCCCCCCAGTAATGTGCACTCTGCCCCCCCCCCCAGTAATGTGCCCTCTGCCCCCCGAAAATGTGCCCCCTGCCTCCCCAGTAATGTGCACTCTGCCTCCCCAGTAATGTGCACTCTGCCCCCCCAGTAATGTGCCCTCTGCACCCCCCCAGTAATGTGCCCTCTGCACCCCCCCAGTAATGTGCCCTCTGCCCCCCCCAGTAATGTGCCCTCTGCCATCCCCAGTAATGTGCTCTCTGCCCCCCCAGTAATGTGCTCTCTGCCCCCCCCCCAGTAATGTGCCCTCTGCCCCCCCAGTAATGTGCCCTCTGCACCCCCCCCAGTAATGTGCACTCTGCCCCCCCCCCCAGTAATGTGCCCTCTGCCCCCCCAGTAATGTGCTCTCTGCCCCCCCCCCAGTAATGTGCCCTCTGCCCCCCCAGTAATGTTCTCTCTGACCCACCCAGTAATGTGCCCTCTGCCCCCCCAGTAATGTGCTCTCTGCCCCCCCAGTAATGTGCTCTCTGCCCCCCCCCAGTAATGTGCACTCTGCCCCCAGTAATGCACCCTCTGCCCCCCAGTAATGTGCACTCTGCCCGCTCCAGTAATGTGCCCTCTGCCCCCCCCCAGTAATGTGCACTCTGCCCCCCCCCCAGTAATGTGCCCTCTGCCCCCCAATAATGTGCCCCCTGCCCCCCCAGTAATGTGCACTCTGCCTCCCCAGTAATGTGCACTCTGCCCCCCCAGTAATGTGCCCTCTGCACCCCCCCAGTAATGTGCCCTCTGCACCCCCCCAGTAATGTGCCCTCTGCCCCCGCCCCAGTAATGTGCCCTCTGCCCCCGCCCCAGTAATGTGCCCTCTGCCCCCCCAGTAATGTGCACTCTGCCCCCCCAGTAATGTGCCCTCTGCCCCACCAGTAATGTGCTCTCTGTCCCCCCCAGTAATGTGCCCTCTGCCCCCCCAGTAATGTGCTCTCTGCCCCACCCAGTAATGTGCCCTCTGCCCCCCCAGTAATGTGCCCTCTGCCCCCGCCCCAGTAATGTGCCCTCTGCCCCCCCAGTAATGTGCTCTCCTCCCCCCCCAGTAATGTGCACTCTGCCCCCCCAGTAATGTGCTCTCTGCCCCCCCCAGTAATGTGCACTCTGCCCCCCCCAGTAATGTGCACTCTGCCCCCAGTAATGCACCCTCTGCCCCCCAGTAATGTGCACTCTGCCCCCCAGTAATGTGCTCTCTGCCCCCCAGTAATGTGCTCTCTGCCCCCAGTAATGTGTGCTCTGCCTCCCCCAGTAATGTGCCCTCTGTCCCCCCCAGTAATGTGCCCACTCCCCCCCAGTAATGTGCACTCTGCCCCCAGTAATGTGCCCTCTACCCCCCCCCCAGTAATGTGTGCTCTGCCCCCCCAGTAATGTGCCCTCTGCCCCCCAGTAATGTGCCCTCTGCCCCCCAGTAATGTGCACTTTGCCATGCAGTAATGTGCCCCCCCCCCAGTAATGTGCACTCTGCTTCCCCCCTGTAATGTGCACTCTGCCCCCAGTAATGTTCACTTCCTTCTGATCCTCCTTGAGATGGTTTTAGTCCTTTATTGAAGTCCGGTTGTAATAAATTAAACTGATTGGACTTGATGAGGAAGGGCCACACCTGACTATGTAAGACCTTACAGCTCACAGTGCAGGTCCCAGCACATGAGCACATCATGAGGTCTAAGGAACTGCCCAAGGAGCTCAGAGACAGTATTGTGACAAGGCACAGATCTGGTCAAAGTTACAAAAGAATTTCTGCAGCGCTCAAGGTTCCTAAGAGCACAGTGGCCTCCATAATCCTTACTTGGAAGAAGTTTGGGACAAGCACAACTCTTATTGGACTTGTCACGGACCCACCCTTGCCTGTATATCCTGTGTGGGAGGTAGTCACAGCCCCGCCCCCTGCCTGTATATGCTGTGTGAGAGGTAGTCACAGCCCCGCTCCCTGCCTGTATATCCTGTGTGAGAGGTAGTCACAGCCCTGCCCTTGGTTCTAGTGCTGTACCTATGTAATGGACGACATACTGGTGCTGTCGTTCTGTGTGAAGCTTGGTTCTAGTGCTGTACTTATGAATTGGACGACATACTGGTGCTATGGTTCTGTGTGAAGCTTGGTTCTAGTGCTGTACTTATGAATTGGACGACATACTGGTGCTGTGGTTCTGTGTGAAGCTTGGTTCTAGTGCTGTACCTATGTAATGGACGACATACTGGTGCTGTGGTTCTGTGTGAAGCTTGGTTCTAGTGCTGTACTTATGAATTGGACGACATACTGGTGCTATGGTTCTGTGTGAAGCTTGGTTCTAGTGCTGTACTTATGAATTGGACGACATACTGGTGCTATGGTTCTGTGTGAAGCTTGGTTCTAGTGCTGTACTTTTGAATTGGACGACATACTAGTGCTGTGGTTCTGTGTGAAGCTTGGTTCTAGTGCTGTACTTATGTATTGGACTATTTGACATGCTTTGTGCAGCGCTGCGTAATCTGTGTGCGCTATATAAATAAAGAATTATTATTATTATTATTATTATTATTATTATTATTATATACTGGTGTTGTGGTTCTGTGTGAAGCTTGGTTCTAGTGCTGTACCTATGTAATGGACTACATACTGGTGCTGTGGTTCTGTGTAAAGCTTGGTTCTAGTGCTGTACTTATGAATTGGACGACATACTGGTGCTATGGTTCTGTGTGAAGCTTGGTTCTAGTGCTGTGGTTCTGTATTGGACTACATACTGGTGCTGTGGTTCTGTGTGAAGCTTGGTTCTAGTGCTGTACTTATGAATTGGACGACATACTGGTGCTATGGTTCTGTGTGAAGCTTGGTTCTAGTGCTGTACTTATGTATTAAACTATATACTGGTGCTGTGGTTCTGTGTGAAGCTTGGTTCTAGTGCTGTACTTATGAATTGGACGACATACTGGTGCTGTGGTTCTGTGTGAAGCTTGGTTCTAGTGCTGTACTTATGTATTGGACTATATACTGGTGCTGTGGTTCTGTGTGAAGCTTGGTTCTAGTAATGTACCTATGTAATGGACTACATACTGGTGCTGTGGTTCTGTGTGAAGCTTGGTTCTAGTGCTGTACTTATGAATTGGACGACATACTGGTGCTATGGTTCTGTGTGAAGCTTGGTTCTAGTGATGTACTTATGTATTGGACTACATACTGGTGCTGTGGTTCTGTGTGAAGCTTGGTTCTAGTGCTGTACTTATGAATTGGACGACATACTGGTGCTGTGGTTCTGTGTGAAGCTTGGTTCTAGTGCTGTACTTATGAATTGGACGACATACTGGTGTTATGGCTCTGTGTGAAGCATGGTTCTAGTGCTGTACTTATGAATTGGACGACATACTGGTGCTATGGTTCTGTGTGAAGCTTGGTTCTAGTGCTGTACTTATGTGTTGGACTATATACTGGTGTTGTGGTACTGTGTGAAGCTTGGTTCTAGTGCTGTACCTATGTAATGGACTACATACTGGTGCTGTGGTTCTGTGTGAAGCTTGGTTCTAGTGCTGTACTTATGAATTGGACGACATACTGGTGCTGTGGTTCTGTGTGAAGCTTGGTTCTAGTGCTGTACTTATGAATTGGACGACATACTGGTGCTATGGTTCTGTGTGAAGCTTGGTTCTAGTGCGGTACCTATGTAATGGACTACATACTGGTGCTGTGGTTCTGTGTGAAGCTTGGTTCTAGTGCTGTACTTTTGAATTGGACGACATACTGGTGCTATGGTTCTGTGTGAAGCTTGGTTCTAGTGCTGTACCTATGTAATGGACTACATACTGGTGCTGTGGTTCTGTGTGAAGCTTGGTTCTAGTGCTGTACTTTTGAATTGGACGACATACTGGTGCTATGGTTCTGTGTGAAGCTTGGTTCTAGTGATGTACTTATGTATTGGACTACATACTGGTGCTATGGTTCTGTGTGAAGCTTGGTTCTAGTGCTGTACTTATGAATTGGACGACATACTGGTGCTATGGTTCTGTGTGAAGCTTGGTTCTAGTGCTGTACTTATGAATTGGACGACATACTGGTGCTGTGGTTCTGTGTGAAGCTTGGTTCTAGTGCTGTACTTATGAATTGGACAACATACTGGTGCTGTGGTTCTGTGTGAAGCTTGGTTCTAGTGCTGTACTTATGAATTGGACGACATACTGGTGCTGTGGTTCTGTGTGAAGCTTGGTTCTAGTGCTGTACTTATGTATTAAACTATATACTGGTGCTGTGGTTCTGTGTGAAGCTTGGTTCTAGTGCTGTACCTATGTAATGGACTACATACTGGTGCTGTGGTTCTGTGTGAAGCTTGGTTCTAGTGCTGTACTTATGAATTGGACGACATACTGGTGCTATGGTTCTGTGTGAAGCTTGGTTCTAGTGATGTACTTATGTATTGGACTACATACTGGTGCTGTGGTTCTGTGTGAAGCTTGGTTCTAGTGCTGTACTTATGAATTGGACGACATACTGGTGCTGTGGTTCTGTGTGAAGCTTGGTTCTACTGCTGTACTTATGAATTGGACGACATACTGGTGTTATGGCTCTGTGTGAAGCATGGTTCTACTGCTGTACTTATGAATTGGACGACATACTGGTGCTGTGGTTCTGTGTGAAGCTTGGTTCTAGTGCTGTACTTATGTGTTGGACTATATACTGGTGTTGTGGTACTGTGTGAAGCTTGGTTCTAGTGCTGTACCTATGTAATGGACTACATACTGGTGCTGTGGTTCTGTGTGAAGCTTGGTTCTAGTGCTGTACTTATGAATTGGACGACATACTGGTGCTGTGGTTCTGTGTGAAGCTTGGTTCTAGTGCTGTACTTATGAATTGGACGACATACTGGTGCTATGGTTCTGTGTGAAGCTTGGTTCTAGTGCTGTACTTATGTAATGGACGACATACTGGTGCTGTGGTTCTGTGTGAAGCTTGGTTCTAGTGCTGTACTTTTGAATTGGACGACATACTGGTGCTATGGTTCTGTGTGAAGCTTGGTTCTAGTGATGTACTTATGTATTGGACTACATACTGGTGCTATGGTTCTGTGTGAAGCTTGGTTCTAGTGCTGTACTTATGAATTGGACGACATACTGGTGCTATGGTTCTGTGTGAAGCTTGGTTCTAGTGCTGTACTTATGAATTGGACGACATACTGGTGCTATGGTTCTGTGTGAAGCTTGGTTCTAGTGCTGTACTTATGTGTTGGACTATATACTGGTGTTGTGGTACTGTGTGAAGCTTGGTTCTAGTGCTGTACCTATGTAATGGACTACATACTGGTGCTGTGGTTCTGTGTGAAGCTTGGTTCTAGTGCTGTACTTATGAATTGGACGACATACTGGTGCTGTGGTTCTGTGTGAAGCTTGGTTCTAGTGCTATACTCATGAATTGGACGACATACTGGTGCTGTGGTTCTGTGTGAAGCTTGGTTCTAGTGATGTACTTATGTATTGGACTACATACTGGTGCTATGCTTCTGTGTGAAGCTTGGTTCTAGTGCTGTACTTATGAATTGGACGACATACTGGTGCTATGGTTCTGTGTGAAGCTTGGTTCTAGTGCTGTAATTATGAATTGGACGACATACTGGTACTGTGGTTCTGTGTGAAGCTTGGTTCTAGTGCTGTACTTATGAATTGGACGACATACTGGTGCTGTGGTTCTGTGTGAAGCTTGTTTCTAGTGCTGTACTCATGAATTGGACGACATACTGGTGCTGTGGTTCTGTGTGAAGCTTGGTTCTAGTGCTGTACTTATGAATTGGACGACATACTGGTGCTGTGGTTCTGTGTGAAGCTTGGTTCTAGTGCTGTACTTATGAATTGGACGACATACTGGTGCTGTGGTTCTGTGTGAAGCTTGGTTCTAGTGCTGTACTTATGAATTGGACGACATACTGGTGCTGTGGTTCTGTGTGAAGCTTGGTTCTAGTGATGTACTTATGAATTGGACGACATACTGGTGCTGTGGTTCTGTGTGAAGCTTGGTTCTAGTGCTGTACTTATGAATTGGACGACATACTGGTGCTGTGGTTCTGTGTGAAGCTTGGTTCTAGTGCTGTACTTATGAATTGGACGACATACTGGTGCTATGGTTCTGTGTGAAGCTTGGTTCTAGTGCTGTACTTATGAATTGGACGACATACTGGTGTTATGGTTCTGTGTGAAGCTTGGTTCTAGTGCTGTACTTATGTATTGGACGACATACTGGTGCTGTGGTTCTGTGTGAAGCTTATTCTAGTGCTGTACTTATAAATTGGACGACATACTGGTGCTGTGGTTCTGTGTGAAGCTTGGTTCTAGTGCTGTACTTATGAATTGGACGACATACTGGTGCTATGGTTCTGTGTGAAGCTTGGTTCTAGTGCTTTGGTTCTGTATTGGACTACATACTGGTGCTGTGGTTCTGTGTGAAGCTTGGTTCTAGTGCTGTACTTATGAATTGGACGACATACTGGTGCTATGGTTCTGTGTGAAGCTTGGTTCTAGTGCTGTACTTATGAATTGGACGACATACTGGTGCTGTGGTTCTGTGTGAAGCTTGGTTCTAGTGCTGTACTCATGAATTGGACGACATACTGGTGCTGTGGTTCTGTGTGAAGCTTGGTTCTAGTGCTGTACTTATGAATTGGACGACATACTGGTGCTGTGGTTCTGTGTGAAGCTTGGTTCTAGTGCTGTACTTATGAATTGGACGACATACTGGTGCTGTGGTTCTGTGTGAAGCTTGGTTCTAGTGCTGTACTTATGAATTGGACGACATACTGGTGCTGTGGTTCTGTGTGAAGCTTGGTTCTAGTGATGTACTTATGAATTGGACGACATACTGGTGCTGTGGTTCTGTGTGAAGCTTGGTTCTAGTGCTGTACTTATGAATTGGACGACATACTGGTGCTGTGGTTCTGTGTAAAGCTTGGTTCAAGTGCTGTACTTATGAATTGGACGGCATACTGGTGCTATGGTTCTGTGTGAAGCTTGGTTCTAGTGCTGTACTTATGAATTGGACTACATACTGGTGCTGTGGTTCTGTGTGAAGCTTGGTTCTAGTGCTGTACTTATGAATTGGACGACATACTGGTGCTGTGGTTCTGTGTGAAGCTTGGTTCTAGTGCTGTACTTATGAATTGGACGACATACTGGTGCTATGGTTCTGTGTGAAGCTTGGTTCTAGTGCTGTACTTATGAATTGGACGACATACTGGTGTTATGGTTCTGTGTGAAGCTTGGTTCTAGTGCTGTACTTATGTATTGGACGACATACTGGTGCTGTGGTTCTGTGTGAAGCTTGGTTCTAGTGCTGTACTTATAAATTGGACGACATACTGGTGCTGTGGTTCTGTGTGAAGCTTGGTTCTAGTGCTGTACTTATGAATTGGACGACATACTGGTGCTATGGTTCTGTGTGAAGCTTGGTTCTAGTGCTTTGGTTCTGTATTGGACTACATACTGGTGCTGTGGTTCTGTGTGAAGCTTGGTTCTAGTGCTGTACTTATGAATTGGACGACATACTGGTGCTATGGTTCTGTGTGAAGCTTGGTTCTAGTGCTGTACTTATGTATTAAACTATATACTGGTGCTGTGGTTCTGTGTGAAGCTTGGTTCTAGTGCTGTACTTATGAATTGGACGACATACTGGTGCTGTGGTTCTGTGTGAAGCTTGGTTCTAGTGCTGTACTTGTGTATTGGACTATATACTGGTGCTGTGGTTCTGTGTGAAGCTTGGTTCTAGTGCTGTACTTATGAATTGGACGTCATACTGGTGCTATGGTTCTGTGTGAAGCTTGGTTCTAGTGATGTACTTATGTATTGGACTACATACTGGTGCTGTGGTTCTGTGTGAAGCTTGGTTCTAGTGCTGTACTTATGAATTGGACGACATACTGGTGCTGTGGTTCTGTGTGAAGCTTGGTTCTAGTGCTGTACTTATGAATTGGACGACATACTGGTGTTATGGCTCTGTGTGAAGCATGGTTCTAGTGCTGTACTTATGAAATGGATGACATGCTGGTGCTATGGTTCTGTGTGAAGCTTGGTTCTAGTGCTGTACTTATGTGTTGGACTATATACTGGTGTTGTGGTACTGTGTGAAGCTTGGTTCTAGTGCTGTACCTATGTAATGGACTACATACTGGTGCTGTGGTTCTGTATGAAGCTTGGTTCTAGTGCTGTACTTATGAATTGGACGACATACTGGTGCTGTGGTTCTGTGTGAAGCTTGGTTCTAGTGCTGTACTTATGTATTGGACTATATACTGGTGCTCTGGTTCTGTGTGAAGCTTGGTTCTAGTGCTGTACTTATGAATTGGACGACATACTGGTGCTATGGTTCTGTGTGAAGCTTGGTTCTAGTGCTGTACCTATGTAATGGACTACATACTGGTGCTGTGGTTCTGTGTGAAGCTTGGTTCTAGTGCTGTACTTTTGAATTGGACGACATACTGGTGCTATGGTTCTGTGTGAAGCTTGGTTCTAGTGCTGTACCTATGTAATGGACTACATACTGGTGCTGTGGTTCTGTGTGAAGCTTAGTTCTAGTGCTGTACTTTTGAATTGGACGACATACTGGTGCTATGGTTCTGTGTGAAGCTTGGTTCTAGTGATGTACTTATGTATTGGACTACATACTGGTGCTATGGTTCTGTGTGAAGCTTGGTTCTAGTGCTGTACTTATGTATTAAACTATATACTGGTGCTGTGGTTCTGTGTGAAGCTTGGTTCTAGTGCTGTACCTATGTAATGGACTACATACGGGTGCTGTGGTTCTGTGTGAAGCTTAGTTCTAGTGCTGTACTTATGAATTGGACTATATACTGGTGTTGTGGTACTGTGTGAAGCTTGGTTCTAGTGCTGTACCTATGTAATGGACTACATACTGGTGCTGTGGTTCTGTGTGAAGCTTGGTTCTAGTGCTGTACTTATGAATTGGACGACATACTGGTGCTGTGGTTCTGTGTGAAGCTTGGTTCTAGTGCTGTACTTATGAATTGGACGACATACTGGTGCTATGGTTCTGTGTGAAGCTTGGTTCTAGTGCTGTACCTATGTAATGGACGACATACTGGTGCTGTGGTTCTGTGTGAAGCTTGGTTCTAGTGCTGTACTTTTGAATTGGACGACATACTGGTGCTATGGTTCTGTGTGAAGCTTGGTTCTAGTGCTGTACCTATGTAATGGACTACATACTGGTGCTGTGGTTCTGTGTGAAGCTTGGTTCTAGTGCTGTACTTTTGAATTGGACGACATACTGGTGCTATGGTTCTGTGAAGCTTGGTTCTAGTGATGTACTTATGTATTGGACTACATACTGGTGCTATGGTTCTGTGTGAAGCTTGGTTCTAGTGCTGTACTTATGAATTGGACGACATACTGGTGCTGTGGTTCTGTGTGAAGCTTGGTTCTAGTGCTGTACTTATGAATTGGACGACATACTGGTGCTGTGGTTCTGTGTGAAGCTTGGTTCTAGTGCTGTACTTATGAATTGGACGACATACGGGTGCTGTGGTTCTGTGTGAAGCTTGGTTCTAGTGCTGTACTTATGAATTGGACGACATACTGGTGCTGTGGTTCTGTGTGAAGCTTGGTTCTAGTGCTGTACTTATGAATTGGACGACATACTGGTGCTGTGGTTCTGTGTGAAGCTTGGTTCTAGTGCTGTACTTATGAATTGGACGACACACTGGTGCTGTGGTTCTGTGTGAAGCTTGGTTCTAGTGCTGTACTTATGAATTGGACGACATACTGGTGCTGTGGTTCTGTGTGAAGCTTGGTTCTAGTGATGTACTTATGAATTGGACGACATACTGGTGCTGTGGTTCTGTGTGAAGCTTGGTTCTAGTGCTGTACTTATGAATTAGACGACATACTGGTGCTGTGGTTCTGTGTAAAGCTTGGTTCTAGTGCTGTACTTATGAATTGGACGGCATACTGGTGCTATGGTTCTGTGTGAAGCTTGGTTCTAGTGCTGTACTTATGAATTGGACTACATACTGGTGCTGTGGTTCTGTGTGAAGCTTGGTTCTAGTGCTGTACTTATGAATTGGACGACATACTGGTGCTGTGGTTCTGTGTGAAGCTTGGTTCTAGTGCTGTACTTATGAATTGGACGACATACTGGTGCTATGGTTCTGTGTGAAGCTTGGTTCTAGTGCTGTACTTATGAATTGGACGACATACTGGTGTTATGGTTCTGTGTGAAGCTTGGTTCTAGTGCTGTACTTATGTATTGGACGACATACTGGTGCTGTGGTTCTGTGTGAAGCTTGGTTCTAGTGCTGTACTTATAAATTGGACGACATACTGGTGCTGTGGTTCTGTGTGAAGCTTGGTTCTAGTGCTGTACTTATGAATTGGACGACATACTGGTGCTATGGTTCTGTGTGAAGCTTGGTTCTAGTGATGTACTTATGAATTGGACGACATACTGGTGCTGTGGTTCTGTGTGAAGCTTGGTTCTAGTGCTGTACTTATGAATTGGACGACATACTGGTGCTGTGGTTCTGTGTAAAGCTTGGTTCTCGTGCTGTACTTATGAATTGGACGACATACTGGTGCTGTGGTTCTGTGTGAAGCTTGGTTCTAGTGCTGTACTTATGAATTGGACGACATACTGGTGCTATGGTTCTGTGTGAAGCTTGGTTCTAGTGCTGTACCTATGTAATGGACTACATACTGTTGCTGTGGTTCTGTGTGAAGCTTGGTTCTAGTGCTGTACTTATGAATTGGACGTCATACTGGTGCTATGGTTCTGTGTGAAGCTTGGTTCTAGTGATGTACTTATGTATTGGACTACATACTGGTGCTGTGGTTCTGTGTGAAGCTTGGTTCTAGTGCTGTACTTATGAATTGGACGACATACTGGTGCTGTGGTTCTGTGTGAAGCTTGGTTCTAGTGCTGTACTTATGAATTGGACGACATACTGGTGTTATGGCTCTGTGTGAAGCATGGTTCTAGTGCTGTACTTATGAATTGGATGACATGCTGGTGCTATGGTTCTGTGTGAAGCTTGGTTCTAGTGCTGTACTTATGTGTTGGACTATATACTGGTGTTGTGGTACTGTGTGAAGCTTGGTTCTAGTGCTGTACCTATGTAATGGACTACATACTGGTGCTGTGATTCTGTATGAAGCTTGGTTCTAGTGCTGTACTTATGAATTGGACGACATACTGGTGCTGTGGTTCTGTGTGAAGCTTGGTTCTAGTGCTGTACTTATGTATTGGACTATATACTGGTGCTGTGGTTCTGTGTGAAGCTTGGTTCTAGTGCTGTACTTATGAATTGGACGACATACTGGTGCTATGGTTCTGTGTGAAGCTTGGTTCTAGTGCTGTACCTATGTAATGGACTACATACTGGTGCTGTGGTTCTGTGTGAAGCTTGGTTCTAGTGCTGTACTTTTGAATTGGACGACATACTGGTGCTATGGTTCTGTGTGAAGCTTGGTTCTAGTGCTGTACCTATGTAATGGACTACATACTGGTGCTGTGGTTCTGTGTGAAGCTTAGTTCTAGTGCTGTACTTTTGAATTGGACGACATACTGGTGCTATGGTTCTGTGTGAAGCTTGGTTCTAGTGATGTACTTATGTATTGGACTACATACTGGTGCTATGGTTCTGTGTGAAGCTTGGTTCTAGTGCTGTACTTATGAATTGGACGACATACTGGTGCTATGGTTCTGTGTGAAGCTTGGTTCTAGTGCTGTACTTATGAATTGGACGACATACTGGTGCTGTGGTTCTGTGTGAAGCTTGGTTCTAGTGCTGTACTTATGAATTGGACGACATACTGGTGCTGTGGTTCTGTGTGAAGCTTGGTTCTAGTGCTGTACTTATGAATTGGACGACATACTGGTGCTGTGGTTCTGTGTGAAGCTTGGTTCTAGTGCTGTACTTATGAATTGGACGACATACTGGTGCTGTGGTTCTGTGTGAAGCTTGGTTCTAGTGCTGTACTTATGAATTGGACGACATACTGGTGCTGTGGTTCTGTGTGAAGCTTGGTTCTAGTGCTGTACTTATGAATTGGACGACATACTGGTGCTATGGTTCTGTGTGAAGCTTGGTTCTAGTGCTGTACTTATGTATTGGATGACATACTGGTGCTGTGGTTCTGTGTGAAGCTTGGTTCTAGTGCTGTACTTATGTATTGGACTACATACTGGTGCTGTGGTTCTGTGTGAAGCTTGGTTCTAGTGCTGTACTTATGAATTGGACGACATACTGGTGCTGTGGTTCTGTGTGAAGCTTGGTTCTAGTGCTGTACTTATGAATTGGACGACATACTGGTGCTGTGGTTCTGTGTGAAGCTTGGTTCTAGTGCTGTACTTATGAATTGGACGACATACTGGTGCTGTGGTTCTGTGTAAAGCTTGGTTCTAGTGCTGTACTTATGAATTGGACGACATACTGGTGCTATGGTTCTGTGTGAAGCTTGGTTCTAGTGCTGTACTTATGAATTGGACGACATACTGGTGCTGTGGTTCTGTGTGAAGCTTGGTTCTAGTGCGGTACTTATGAATTGGACGACATACTGGTGCTGTGGTTCTGTGTGAAGCTTGGTTCTAGTGCTGTACTTATGAATTGGACGACATACTGGTGCTGTGGTTCTGTGTGAAGCTTGGTTCTAGTGCTGTACTTATGTATTGGATGACATACTGGTGCTGTGGTTCTGTGTGAAGCTTGGTTCTAGTGCTGTACTTATGTATTGGACTACATACTGGTGCTGTGGTTCTGTGTGAAGCTTGGTTCTAGTGCTGTACTTATGTATTGGACTACATACTGGTGCTATGGTTCTGTGTGAAGCTTGGTTCTAGTGCTGTACTTATAAATTGGACGACATACTGGTGCTGTGGTTCTGTGTGAAGCTTGGTTCTAGTGCTGTACTTATGAATTGGACGACATACTGGTGCTGTGGTTCTGTGTGAAGCTTGGTTCTAGTGATGTACTTATGAATTGGACGACATACTGGTGCTGTGGTTCTGTGTTAAGCCTGGTTCTAGTGCTGTACTTATGAATTGGACGACATACTGGTGCTGTGGTTCTGTGTGAAGCTTGGTTCTAGTGCTGTACTTATGAATTGGACGACATACTGGTGCTGTGGTTCTGTGTAAAGCTTGGTTCTAGTGCTGTACTTATGAATTGGACGACATACTGGTGCTATGGTTCTGTGTGAAGCTTGGTTCTAGTGCTGTACTTATGAATTGGACGACATACTGGTGCTGTGGTTCTGTGTGAAGCTTGGTTCTAGTGCTGTACTTATGAATTGGACGACATACTGGTGCTGTGGTTCTGTGTGAAGCTTGGTTCTAGTGCTGTACTTATGAATTGGACGACATACTGGTGCTGTGGTTCTGTGTGAAGCTTGGTTCTAGTGCTGTACTTATGAATTGGACGACATACTGGTGCTGTGGTTCTGTGTGAAGCTTGGTTCTAGTGCTGTACTTATGAATTGGACGACATACTGGTGCTATGGTTCTGTGTGAAGCTTGGTTCTAGTGCTGTACTTATGAATTGGACGACATACTGGTGCTATGGTTCTGTGTGAAGCTTGGTTCTAGTGCTGTACTTATGAATTGGACGACATACTGGTGCTGTGGTTCTGTGTGAAGATTGGTTCTAGTGCTGTACTTATGAATTGGACGACATACTGGTGCTATGGTTCTGTGTGAAGCTTGGTTCTAGTGCTGTACTTATGAATTGGACGACATACTGGTGCTGTGGTTCTGTGTGAAGCTTGGTTCTAGTGCTGTACTTATGAATTGGACGACATACTGGTGCTGTGGTTCTGTGTGAAGCTTGGTTCTAGTGCTGTACTTATGAATTGGACGACATACTGGTGCTATGGTTCTGTGTGAAGCTTGGTTCTAGTGCTGTACTTATGTATTGGACGGCATACTGGTGCTGTGGTTCTGTGTGAAGCTTGGTTCTAGTGATGTACTTATGTATTGGACTACATACTGGTGCTGTGGTTCTGTGTGAAGCTTGGTTCTAGTGCTGTACTTATGATTTGGACGACATACTGGTGCTGTGGTTCTGCACACTATAGTCCATACATTGGTTCTCTGTTTTTGTGGGGCTAGAAACTACCCTGTTGTCATAACAGCCGGAGGCCCCGCCCTGCCCCCCCAGCCCCCACCCCCAGCCCCACCCCTCAGCTTTCTAAGGAAAAGATAAACTGTAACTATGAACCAAGATTGTATCAATTTTATCGAGATTGGCAGAACTCTAGGAGCTGGGAGGGAGGGCGGGGCTATGAGGAGGGGGCGGGGTTGTGCCTGCAGGGTGTGGGAGGAGCCTGGCAGCGCAGCTTCTGCCAGAGATAATTATTATTTATGTGACCTTAATGAGAACTAATGATCCTGGCACCAAGTCCCAACCTCACCCCAGAGCGAGAACCAGGTAATATCACTGCTACCTGTCACCAAGTCCCAACCTCACCCCAGAGCGAGAACCAGGTAATATCACTGCTACCTGTCACCAAGTCCCAACCTCACCCCAGAGCGAGAACCAGGTAATATCACTGCTACCTGTCACCAAGTCCCAACCTCACCCCAGAGCGAGAACCAGGTAATATCACTGCTACCTGTCACCAAGTCCCAACCTCACCCCAGAGCGAGAACCAGGTAATATCACTGCTACCTGTCACCAAGTCCCAACCTCACCCCAGAGCGAGAACCAGGTAATATCACTGCTACCTGTCACCAAGTCCCAACCTCACCCCAGAGCGAGAACCAGGTAATATCACTGCTACCTGTCACCAAGTCCCAACCTCACCCCAGAGCGAGAACCAGGTAATATCACTGCTACCTGTCACCAAGTCCCAACCTCACCCCAGAGCGAGAACCAGGTAATATCACTGCTACCTGTCACCAAGTCCCAACCTCACCCCAGAGCGAGAACCAGGTAATATCACTGCTACCTGGCACCAAGTCCCAACCTCACCCCAGAGCGAGAACCAGGTAATATCACTGCTACCTGTCACCAAGTCCCAACCTCACCCCAGAGCGAGAACCAGGTAATATCACTGCTACCTGTCACCAAGTCCCAACCTCACCCCAGAGCGAGAACCAGGTAATATCACTGCTACCTGGCACCAAGTCCCAACCTCACCCCAGAGCGAGAACCAGGTAATATCACTGCTACCTGTCACCAAGTCCCAACCTCACCCCAGAGCGAGAACCAGGTAATATCACTGCTACCTGTCACCAAGTCCCAACCTCACCCCAGAGCGAGAACCAGGTAATATCACTGCTACCTGTCACCAAGTCCCAACCTCACCCCAGAGCGAGAACCAGGTAATATCACTGCTACCTGTCACCAAGTCCCAACCTCACCCCAGAGCGAGAACCAGGTAATATCACTGCTACCTGTCACCAAGTCCCAACCTCACCCCAGAGCGAGAACCAGGTAATATCACTGCTACCTGTCACCAAGTCCCAACCTCACCCCAGAGCGAGAACCAGGTAATATCACTGCTACCTGTCACCAAGTCCCAACCTCACCCCAGAGCGAGAACCAGGTAATATCACTGCTACCTGTCACCAAGTCCCAACCTCACCCCAGAGCGAGAACCAGGTAATATCACTGCTACCTGTCACCAAGTCCCAACCTCACCCCAGAGCGAGAACCAGGTAATATCACTGCTACCTGGCACCAAGTCCCAACCTCACCCCAGAGCGAGAACCAGGTAATATCACTGCTACCTGTCACCAAGTCCCAACCTCACCCCAGAGCGAGAACCAGGTAATATCACTGCTACCTGTCACCAAGTCCCAACCTCACCCCAGAGCGAGAACCAGGTAATATCACTGCTACCTGGCACCAAGTCCCAACCTCACCCCAGAGCGAGAACCAGGTAATATCACTGCTACCTGGCACCAAGTCCCAACCTCACCCCAGAGCGAGAACCAGGTAATATCACTGGTACCTGTCACCAAGTCCCAACCTCACCCCAGAGCGAGAACCAGGTAATATCACTGCTACCTGTCACCAAGTCCCAACCTCACCCCAGACCGAGAACCAGGTAATATCACTGCTACCTGTCACCAAGTCCCAACCTCACCCCAGAGCGAGAACCAGGTAATATCACTGCTACCTGGCACCAAGTCCCAACCTCACCCCAGAGCGAGAACCAGGTAATATCACTGCTACCTGTCACCAAGTCCCAACCTCACCCCAGAGCGAGAACCAGGTAATATCACTGCTACCTGTCACCAAGTCCCAACCTCACCCCAGAGCGAGAACCAGGTAATATCACTGCTGCCTGGCACCAAGTCCCAACCTCACCCCAGAGCGAGAACCAGGTAATATAACTGCTACCTGGCACCAAGTCCCAACCTCACCCCAGAGCGAGAACCAGGTAATATCACTGCTGCCTGGCACCAAGTCCCAACCTCACCCCAGAGCGAGAACCAGGTAATATCACTGCTACCTGGCACCAAGTCCCAACCTCACCCCAGACCGAGAACCAGGTAATATCACTGCTACCTGTCACCAAGTCCCAACCTCACCCCAGAGCGAGAACCAGGTAATATCACTGCTACCTGGCACCAAGTCCCAACCTCACCCCAGAGCGAGAACCAGGTAATATCACTGCTACCTGTCACCAAGTCCCAACCTCACCCCAGAGCGAGAACCAGGTAATATCACTGCTACCTGTCACCAAGTCCCAACCTCACCCCAGAGCGAGAACCAGGTACTATCACTGCTACCTGTCACCAAGTCCCAACCTCACCCCAGAGCGAGAACCAGGTAATATCACTGCTACCTGTCACCAAGTCCCAACCTCACCCCAGAGCGAGAACCAGGTAATATCACTGCTACCTGTCACCAAGTCCCAACCTCACCCCAGAGCGAGAACCAGGTAATATCACTGCTACCTGGCACCAAGTCCCAACCTCACCCCAGAGCGAGAACCAGGTAATATCACTGCTACCTGGCACCAAGTCCCAACCTCACCCCAGAGCGAGAACCAGGTAATATCACTGCTACCTGGCACCAAGTCCCAACCTCACCCCAGAGCGAGAACCAGGTAATATCACTGCTACCTGTCACCAAGTCCCAACCTCACCCCAGAGCGAGAACCAGGTAATATCACTGCTACCTGTCACCAAGTCCCAACCTCACCCCAGAGCGAGAACCAGGTAATATCACTGCTACCTGGCACCAAGTCCCAACCTCACCCCAGAGCGAGAACCAGGTAATATCACTGCTGCCTGGCACCAAGTCCTAACCTCACCCCAGAGCGAGAACCAGGTAATATCACTGCTGCCTGTCACCAAGTCACAACCTCACCCCAGAGCGAGAACCAGGTAATATCACTGCTGCCTGTCACCAAGTCCCAACCTCACCCCAGACCGAGAACCAGGTAATATCACTGCTACCTGTCACCAAGTCCCAACCTCACCCCAGACCGAGAACCAGGTAATATCACTGCTACCTGTCACCAAGTCCCAACCTCACCCCAGAGCGAGAACCAGGTAATATCACTGCTGCCTGGCACCAAGTCCCAACCTCACCCCAGAGCGAGAACCAGGTAATATCACTGCTACCTGGCACCAAGTCCCAACCTCACCCCAGAGCGAGAACCAGGTAATATCACTGCTACCTGGCACCAAGTCCCAACCTCACCCCAGAGCGAGAACCAGGTAATATCACTGCTACCTGTCACCAAGTCCCAACCTCACCCCAGAGCGAGAACCAGGTAATATCACTGCTACCTGTCACCAAGTCCCAACCTCACCCCAGAGCGAGAACCAGGTAATATCACTGCTACCTGGCACCAAGTCCCAACCTCACCCCAGAGCGAGAACCAGGTAATATCACTGCTGCCTGGCACCAAGTCCTAACCTCACCCCAGAGCGAGAACCAGGTAATATCACTGCTGCCTGTCACCAAGTCACAACCTCACCCCAGAGCGAGAACCAGGTAATATCACTGCTGCCTGTCACCAAGTCCCAACCTCACCCCAGACCGAGAACCAGGTAATATCACTGCTACCTGTCACCAAGTCCCAACCTCACCCCAGACCGAGAACCAGGTAATATCACTGCTACCTGTCACCAAGTCCCAACCTCACCCCAGAGCGAGAACCAGGTAATATCACTGCTGCCTGGCACCAAGTCCCAACCTCACCCCAGAGCGAGAACCAGGTAATATCACTGCTGCCTGTCACCAAGTCACAACCTCACCCCAGAGCGAGAACCAGGTAATATCACTGCTGCCTGGCACCAAGTCCCAACCTCACCCCAGAGCGAGAACCAGGTAATATCACTGCTACCTGTCACCAAGTCCCAACCTCACCCCAGACCGAGAACCAGGTAATATCACTGCTACCTGTCACCAAGTCCCAACCTCACCCCAGAGCGAGAACCAGGTAATATCACTGCTACCTGGCACCAAGTCCCAACCTCACCCCAGAGCGAGAACCAGGTAATATCACTGCTACCTGGCACCAAGTCCCAACCTCACCCCAGAGCGAGAACCAGGTAATATCACTGCTACCTGGCACCAAGTCCCAACCTCACCCCAGATCGAGAACCAGGTAATATCAGTGCTACCTGTCACCAAGTCACAACCTCACCCCAGAGCGAGAACCAGGTAATATCACTGCTACCTGTCACCAAGTCCCAACCTCACCCCAGAGCGAGAACCAGGTAATATCACTGCTACCTGGCACCAAGTCCCAACCTCACCCCAGAGCGAGAACCAGGTAATATCACTGCTGCCTGGCACCAAGTCCCAACCTCACCCCAGAGCGAGAACTAGGTAATATCACTGCTACCTGGCACCAAGTCCCAACCTCACCCCAGAGCGAGAACCAGGTAATATCACTGCTGCCTGGCACCAAGTCCCAACCTCACCCCAGAGCGAGAACCAGGTAATATCACTGCTACCTGGCACCAAGTCCCAACCTCACCCCAGAGCGAGAACCAGGTAATATCACTGCTACCTGGCACCAAGTCCCAACCTCACCCCAGAGCGAGAACCAGGTAATATCACTGGTACCTGTCACCAAGTCCCAACCTCACCCCAGAGCGAGAACCAGGTAATATCACTGCTACCTGTCACCAAGTCCCAACCTCACCCCAGACCGAGAACCAGGTAATATCACTGCTACCTGTCACCAAGTCCCAACCTCACCCCAGAGCGAGAACCAGGTAATATCACTGCTACCTGGCACCAAGTCCCAACCTCACCCCAGAGCGAGAACCAGGTAATATCACTGCTACCTGTCACCAAGTCCCAACCTCACCCCAGAGCGAGAACCAGGTAATATCACTGCTACCTGTCACCAAGTCCCAACCTCACCCCAGAGCGAGAACCAGGTAATATCACTGCTGCCTGGCACCAAGTCCCAACCTCACCCCAGAGCGAGAACCAGGTAATATAACTGCTACCTGGCACCAAGTCCCAACCTCACCCCAGAGCGAGAACCAGGTAATATCACTGCTGCCTGGCACCAAGTCCCAACCTCACCCCAGAGCGAGAACCAGGTAATATCACTGCTACCTGGCACCAAGTCCCAACCTCACCCCAGACCGAGAACCAGGTAATATCACTGCTACCTGTCACCAAGTCCCAACCTCACCCCAGAGCGAGAACCAGGTAATATCACTGCTACCTGGCACCAAGTCCCAACCTCACCCCAGAGCGAGAACCAGGTAATATCACTGCTACCTGTCACCAAGTCCCAACCTCACCCCAGAGCGAGAACCAGGTAATATCACTGCTACCTGTCACCAAGTCCCAACCTCACCCCAGAGCGAGAACCAGGTACTATCACTGCTACCTGTCACCAAGTCCCAACCTCACCCCAGAGCGAGAACCAGGTAATATCACTGCTACCTGTCACCAAGTCCCAACCTCACCCCAGAGCGAGAACCAGGTAATATCACTGCTACCTGTCACCAAGTCCCAACCTCACCCCAGAGCGAGAACCAGGTAATATCACTGCTACCTGGCACCAAGTCCCAACCTCACCCCAGAGCGAGAACCAGGTAATATCACTGCTACCTGGCACCAAGTCCCAACCTCACCCCAGAGCGAGAACCAGGTAATATCACTGCTACCTGGCACCAAGTCCCAACCTCACCCCAGAGCGAGAACCAGGTAATATCACTGCTACCTGTCACCAAGTCCCAACCTCACCCCAGAGCGAGAACCAGGTAATATCACTGCTACCTGTCACCAAGTCCCAACCTCACCCCAGAGCGAGAACCAGGTAATATCACTGCTACCTGGCACCAAGTCCCAACCTCACCCCAGAGCGAGAACCAGGTAATATCACTGCTGCCTGGCACCAAGTCCTAACCTCACCCCAGAGCGAGAACCAGGTAATATCACTGCTGCCTGTCACCAAGTCACAACCTCACCCCAGAGCGAGAACCAGGTAATATCACTGCTGCCTGTCACCAAGTCCCAACCTCACCCCAGACCGAGAACCAGGTAATATCACTGCTACCTGTCACCAAGTCCCAACCTCACCCCAGACCGAGAACCAGGTAATATCACTGCTACCTGTCACCAAGTCCCAACCTCACCCCAGAGCGAGAACCAGGTAATATCACTGCTGCCTGGCACCAAGTCCCAACCTCACCCCAGAGCGAGAACCAGGTAATATCACTGCTGCCTGTCACCAAGTCACAACCTCACCCCAGAGCGAGAACCAGGTAATATCACTGCTGCCTGGCACCAAGTCCCAACCTCACCCCAGAGCGAGAACCAGGTAATATCACTGCTGCCTGTCACCAAGTCCCAACCTCACCCCAGAGCGAGAACCAGGTAATATCACTGCTACCTGTCACCAAGTCCCAACCTCACCCCAGAGCGAGAACCAGGTAATATCACTGCTGCCTGGCACCAAGTCCCAACCTCACCCCAGAGCGAGAACCAGGTAATATCACTGCTGCCTGGCACCAAGTCCCAACCTCACCCCAGAGCGAGAACCAGGTAATATCACTGCTGCCTGGCACCAAGTCCCAACCTTACCCCAGAGCGAGAACCAGGTACTATCACTGCTGCCTGGCACCAAGTCCCAACCTCACCCCAGAGCGAGAACCAGGTACTATCACTGCTACCTGGAACCAAGTCCCAACCTCACCCCAGAGCGAGAACCAGGTACTATCACTGCTACCTGGAACCAAGTCCCAACCTCACCCCAGAGCGAGAACCAGGTAATATCACTGCTACCTGTCACCAAGTCCCAACCTCACCCCAGAGCGAGAACCAGGTAATATCACTGCTGCCTGGCACCAAGTCCCAACCTCACCCCAGAGCGAGAACCAGGTACTATCACTGCTGCCTGTCACCAAGTCCCAACCTCACCCCAGAGCGAGAACCAGGTAATATCACTGCTACCTGGCACCAAGTCCCAACCTCACCCCAGAGCGAGAACCAGGTACTATCACTGCTGCCTGGCACCAAGTCCCAACCTCACCCCAGAGCGAGAACCAGGTACTATCACTGCTGCCTGGCACCAAGTCCCAACCTCACCCCAGAGCGAGAACCAGGTAATATCACTGCTACCTGTCACCAAGTCCCAACCTCACCCCAGAGCGAGAACCAGGTAATATCACTGCTACCTGTCACCAAGTCACAACCTCACCCCAGAGCGAGAACCAGGTAATATCACTGCTACCTGTCACCAAGTCCCAACCTCACCCCAGAGCGAGAACCAGGTGATATCTCTGCTACCTGTCACCAAGTCCCAACCACACCCCAGAGCGAGAACCAGGTAATATCACTGCTACCTGTCACCAAGTCCCAACCTCACCCCAGAGCGAGAACCAGGTAATATCACTGCTGCCTGGCACCAAGTCCCAACCTCACCCCAGAGCGAGAACCAGGTAATATCACTGCTGCCTGGCACCAAGTCCCAACCTCACCCCAGAGCGAGAACCAGGTAATATCACTGCTACCTGGCACCAAGTCCCAACCTCACCCCAGAGCGAGAACCAGGTAATATCACTGCTGCCTGTCACCAAGTCACAACCTCACCCCAGAGCGAGAACCAGGTAATATCACTGCTGCCTGGCACCAAGTCCCAACCTCACCCCAGAGCGAGAACCAGGTACTATCACTGCTGCCTGTCACCAAGTCCCAACCTCACCCCAGAGCGAGAACCAGGTAATATCACTGCTACCTGTCACCAAGTCCCAACCTCACCCCAGAGCGAGAACCAGGTAATATCACTGCTACCTGTCACCAAGTCCCAACCTCACCCCAGAGCGAGAACCAGGTAATATCACTGCTGCCTGGCACCAAGTCCCAACCTCACCCCAGAGCGAGAACCAGGTAATATCACTGCTGCCTGGCACCAAGTCCAAACCTCACCCCAGAGCGAGAACCAGGTAATATCACTGCTGCCTGGCACCAAGTCCCAACCTTACCCCAGAGCGAGAACCAGGTACTATCACTGCTGCCTGGCACCAAGTCCCAACCTCACCCCAGAGCGAGAACCAGGTAATATCACTGCTGCCTGGCACCAAGTCCCAACCTTACCCCAGAGCGAGAACCAGGTAATATCACTGCTGCCTGGCACCAAGTCCCAACCTCACCCCAGAGCGAGAACCAGGTAATATCACTGCTGCCTGGCACCAAGTCCCAACCTTACCCCAGAGCGAGAACCAGGTACTATCACTGCTGCCTGGCACCAAGTCCCAACCTCACCCCAGAGCGAGAACCAGGTACTATCACTGCTGCCTGGCACCAAGTCCCAACCTCACCCCAGAGCGAGAACCAGGTACTATCACTGCTGCCTGGCACCAAGTCCCAACCTCACCCCAGAGCGAGAACCAGGTAATATCACTGCTACCTGTCACCAAGTCCCAACCTCACCCCAGAGCGAGAACCAGGTAATATCACTGCTACCTGTCACCAAGTCACAACCTCACCCCAGAGCGAGAACCAGGTAATATCACTGCTACCTGTCACCAAGTCCCAACCTCAACCCAGAGCGAGAACCAGGTAATATCTCTGCTACCTGTCACCAAGTCCCAACCACACCCCAGAGCGAGAACCAGGTAATATCACTGCTACCTGTCACCAAGTCCCAACCTCACCCCAGAGCGAGAACCAGGTAATATCACTGCTGCCTGGCACCAAGTCCCAACCTCACCCCAGAGCGAGAACCAGGTAATATCACTGCTGCCTGGCACCAAGTCCCAACCTCACCCCAGAGCGAGAACCAGGTACTATCACTGCTGCCTGGCACCAAGTCCCAACCTCACCCCAGAGCGAGAACCAGGTAATATCACTGCTACCTGGCACCAAGTCCCAACCTCACCCCAGAGCGAGAACCAGGTAATATCACTGCTACCTGGCACCAAGTCCCAACCTCACCCCAGAGCGAGAACCAGGTACTATCACTGCTGCCTGGCACCAAGTCCCAACCTCACCCCAGAGCGAGAACCAGGTAATATCACTGCTACCTGTCACCAAGTCCCAACCTCACCCCAGAGCGAGAACCAGGTAATATCACTGCTACCTGGCACCAAGTCCCAACCTCACCCCAGAGCGAGAACCAGGTAATATCACTGCTACCTGTCACCAAGGCACATCCTCACCCCATAGAGCCGGGTAATATCAGTGCTACCTGTCACCAAGTCACAACCTCACCCCATAGAGCCGGGTAATATCATTGCTACCTGTCACCAAGTCACAACCTCACCCCAGAGCGAGAACCAGGTAATATCACTGCTACCTGTCACCAAGTCACAACCTCACACCAGAGCGAGAACTAGGTAATATCACTGCTACCTGTCACCAAGTCCCAACCTCACCCCAGAGCGAGAACCAGGTAATATCACTGCTACCTGTCACCAAGTCCCAACCTCACCCCAGAGCGAGAACCAGGTACTATCACTGCTGCCTGTCACCAAGTCCCAACCTCACCCCAGAGCGAGAACCAGGTAATATCACTGCTACCTGTCACCAAGTCCCAACCTCACCCCAGAGCGAGAACCAGGTAATATCACTGCTACCTGTCACCAAGTCCCAACCTCACCCCAGAGCGAGAACCAGGTACTATCACTGCTGCCTGGCAACAAGTCCCAACCTCACCCCAGAGCGAGAACCAGGTAATATCACTGCTACCTGTCACCAAGTCCCAACCTCACCCCAGAGCGAGAACCAGGTAATATCACTGCTACCTGTCACCAAGTCCCAACCTCACCCCGGAGCGAGAACCAGGTAATATCACTGCTACCTGTCACCAAGTCCCAACCTCACCCCAGAGCGAGAACCAGGTAATATCACTGCTACCTGTCACCAAGTCCCAACCTCACCCCAGAGCGAGAACCAGGTAATATCACTGCTACCTGTCACCAAGTCCCAACCTCACCCCAGAGCGAGTACCAGGTAATATCACTGCTACCTGTCACCAAGTCCCAACCTCACCCCAGAGCGAGAACCAGGTAATATCTCTGCTACCTGTCACCAAGTCCCAACCTCACCCCAGAGCGAGAACCAGGTAATATCTCTGCTACCTGTCACCAAGTCCCAACCTCACCCCAGAGCGAGAACCAGGTAATATCACTGCTACCTGTCACCAAGTCCCAACCTCACCCCAGAGCGAGAACCAGGTAATATCACTGCTACCTGTCACCAAGTCCCAACCTCACCCCAGAGCGAGAACCAGGTTATATCTCTGCTACCTGTCACCAAGTCCCAACCTCACCCCAGAGCGAGAACCAGGTAATATCACTGCTACCTGTCACCAAGTCCCAACCTCACCCCAGAGCGAGAACCAGGTAATATCACTGCTACCTGTCACCAAGTCCCAACCTCACCCCAGAGCGAGAACCAGGTAATATCTCTGCTACCTGTCACCAAGTCCTAACCTCACCCCAGAGCGAGAACCAGGTAATATCACTGCTACCTGTCACCAAGTCCCAACCTCACCCCAGAGCGAGAACCAGGTAATATCACTGCTACCTGTCACCAAGTCCCAACCTCACCCCAGAGCGAGAACCAGGTAATATCACTGCTACCTGTCACCAAGTCCCAACCTCACCCCAGAGCGAGAACCAGGTAATATCACTGCTACCTGGCACCAAGTCCCAACCTCACCCCAGAGCGAGAACCAGGTAATATCACTGCTACCTGTCACCAAGTCCCAACCTCACCCCAGAGCGAGAACCAGGTAATATCACTGCTACCTGGCACCAAGTCCCAACCTCACCCCAGAGCGAGAACCAGGTAATATCACTGCTGCCTGTCACCAAGTCCCAACCTCACCCCAGAGCGAGAACCAGGTAATATCACTGCTACCTGTCACCAAGTCCCAACCTCACCCCAGAGCGAGAACCAGGTAATATCTCTGCTACCTGTCACCAAGTCCCAACCTCACCCCAGAGCGAGAACCAGGTAATATCTCTGCTACCTGTCACCAAGTCCCAACCTCACCCCAGAGCGAGAACCAGGTAATATCACTGCTACCTGTCACCAAGTCCCAACCTCACCCCAGAGCGAGAACCAGGTAATATCTCTGCTACCTGTCACCAAGTCCCAACCTCACCCCAGAGCGAGAACCAGGTAATATCTCTGCTACCTGTCACCAAGTCCCAACCTCACCCCAGAGCGAGAACCAGGTAATATCACTGCTACCTGTCACCAACTCCCAACCTCACCCCAGAGCGAAAACCAGGTAATATCACTGCTACCTGTCACCAAGTCCCAACCTCACCCCAGAGCGAGAACCAGGTAATATCACTGCTACCTGTCACCAAGTCCCAACCTCACCCCAGAGCGAGAACCAGGTAATATCTCTGCTACCTGTCACCAAGTCCCAACCTCACCCCAGAGCGAGAACTAGGTAATATCTCTGCTACCTGTCACCAAGTCCCAACCTCACCCCAGAGCGAGAACCAGGTAATATCACTGCTACCTGTCACCAAGTCCCAACCTCACCCCAGAGCGAGAACCAGGTAATATCACTGCTACCTGTCACCAAGTCCCAACCTCACCCCAGAGCGAGAACCAGGTAATATCACTGCTACCTGTCACCAAGGCACATCTCACCCCATAGATCCGGATAAAATCACTGCTACCTGTCACCAAGTCACATCCTCACCCCATAGTTCATGATAATATCACTGCTACCTGTCACCAAGTCACAACCTCACCCCATAGAGCCGGGTAATATCACTGCTACCTGTCACCAAGTCACAACCTCACCCCAGAGCGAGAACCAGGTAATATCACTGCTACCTGTCACCAAGTCACAACCTCACCCCATACAGCCGGGTAATATCACTGCTACCTGTCACCAAGTCACAACCTCACCCCAGAGCGAGAACCAGGTAATATCACTGCTACCTGTCACCAAGGCACATCCTCACCCCATAGAGCCGGGTAATATCAGTGCTACCTGTCACCAAGTCACAACCTCACCCCATACAGCCGGGTAATATCACTGCTACCTGTCACCAAGTCACAACCTCACCCCAGAGCGAGAACCAGGTAATATCACTGCTACCTGTCACCAAGTCACAACCTCACCCCAGAGCGAGAACCAGGTAATATCACTGCTACCTGTCACCAAGTCACAACCTCACACCAGAGCGAGAACTAGGTAATATCACTGCTACCTGTCACCAAGTCCCAACCTCACCCCAGAGCGAGAACCAGGTAATATCACTGCTACCTGTCACCAAGGCACATCCTCACCCCATAGATCCGGATAATATCACTGCTACCTGTCACCAAGTCACAACCTCACCCCAGAGCGAGAACCAGGTAATATCACTGCTACCTGTCACCAAGTCCCAACCTCACCCCAGAGCGAGAACCAGGTAATATCACTGCTACCTGGCACCAAGTCCCAACCTCACCCCAGAGCGAGAACCAGGTAATATCACTGCTACCTGTCACCAAGTCACAACCTCACCCCAGAGCGAGAACCAGGTAATATCACTGCTACCTTTCACCAAGTCCCAACCTCACCCCAGAGCGAGAACCAGGTAATATCTCTGCCACCTGTCACCAAGTCCCAACCTCACTCCAGAGCGAGAACTAGGTAATATCACTGCTACCTGTCACCAAGGCACATCCTCACCCCATAGATCCGGATAATATCACTGCTACCTGTCACCAAGTCACAACCTCACCCCAGAGCGAGAACCAGGTAATATCACTGCTTTCTGTCACCAAGTCACAACCTCACCCCAGAGCGAGAACCAGGTAATATCACTGCTACCTGTCACCAAGGCACATCCTCACCCCATAGAGCCGGGTAATATCAGTGCTACCTGTCACCAAGTCACAACCTCACCCCAGAGCGAGAACCAGGTAATATCACTGCTACCTGTCACCAAGTCACAACCTCACACCAGAGCGAGAACTAGGTAATATCACTGCTACCTGTCACCAAGTCCCAACCTCACCCCAGAGCGAGAACCAGGTAATATCACTGCTACCTGTCACCAAGGCACATCCTCACCCCATAGATCCGGATAATATCACTGCTACCTGTCACCAAGGCACATCCTCACCCCATAGCTCCGGATAAAATCACTGCTACCTGTCACCAAGTCACAACCTCACCCCATAGAGCCGGGTAATATCACTGCTACCTGTCACAAAGTCGCAACCTCACCCCATAGCGAGAACCAGGTAATATCACTGCTACCTGTCACCAAGTCACAACCTCACCCCAGAGCGAGAACCAGGTAATATCACTGCTACCTGTCACCAAGTCACAACCTTACCCCAGAGCGAGAACCAGGTAATATCACTGCTTCCTGTCACCAAGTCACAACCTCACCCCAGAGCGAGAACTAGGTAATATCACTGCTACCTGTCACCAAGTCACAACCTCACCCCAGAGCGAGAACCAGGTAATATCACTGCTACCTGTCACCAAGTCACAACCTCACCCCATAGATCCGGATAATATCACTGCTACCTGTCACCAAGTCACAACCTCACCCAGGAGCGAGAACCGGGTAATATCACTGCTACCTGTCACCAAGTCACAACCTCACCCCATAGAGCCAGGTAATATCACTGCTACCTGTCACCAAGTCACAACCTCACCCCATAGAGCCGGGTAATATCACTGCTACCTGTCACCAAGTCCCAACCTCACTTCAGAGCGAGAACCAGGTAATAGCACTGCTACCTGTCACCAAGTCACAACCTCAACCCACAGCGAGAACCAGGTAATATCACTGCTACCTGTCATCAAGTCACAACATCAACCCATATGTGTCACTTCCCCGCTCAGGTCCCCGGAGTTCACCTTCTTCTTCCCGGTGCATGTAAGTGCATTGTCCGTGTATAATGCGCTGTGCGGGGAGTCACTAAGATCCTGCACCCGATATCCTGCATGTGTCGCTTCCCCGCTCAGGTCCCTGGAGTACACCTTCTGCTTCCTGGTGCATGTAAGTGCATTGTCCGTGTATAATGCGCTGTGCGGGGAGTCACTAAGATCGTGCACCCGATATCCTGCATGTGTCACTTCCCCGCTCAGGTCCCCGGAGTTCACCTTCTTCTTCCTGGTGCATGTAAGTGCATTGTCCGTGTATAATGCGCTGTGCGGGGAGTCACTAAGATCCTGTGCCCGATATCCTGCATGTGTCGCTTCCCCGCTCAGGTCCCCGGAGTTCCCCTTCTTCTTCCTGGTGCATGTAAGTACATTGTCCGTGTATAATGCGCTGTGCGGGGAGTCACTAAGATCGTGCGCCCGATATCCTGCATGTGTCGCTTCCCCGCTCAGGTCCCTGGAGTTCACCTTCTTCTTCCTGGTGCATGTAAGTGCATTGTCCGTGTATAATGTGCTGTGCGGGGAGTCACTAAGATCCTGCGCCCGATATCCTGCATGTGCCGCTTCCCAGCTCAGGTCCCTGGAGTTCACCTTCTTCTTCCTGGTGCATGTAAGTGCATTGTCCGTGTATAATGCGCTGTGCGGGGAGTCACTAAGATCCTGCACCCGATATCCTGCATGTGTCGCTTCCCCGCTCAGGTCCCCGGAGTTCACCTTCTTCTTCCTGGTGCATGTAAGTGCATTGTCCGTGTATAATGCGCTGTGCGGGGAGTCACTAAGATCCTGCGCCCGATATCCTGCATGTGTCACTTCCCCGCTCAGGTCCCAGGAGTTCACCTTCTTCTTCCTGGTACATGTAAGTGCATTGTCCGTGTATAATGCGCTGTGCGGGGAGTCACTAAGATCGTGCACCCGATATCCTGCATGTGTCGCTTCCCCGCTCAGGTCCCCGGAGTTCACCTTCTTCTTCCTGGTGCATGTAAGTGCATTGTCCGTGTATAATGCGCTGTGCGGGGAGTCACTAAGATCGTGCGCCTGATATCCTGCATGTGTCGCTTCCCCGCTCAGGTCCCTGGAGTTCACCTTCTTCTTCCCGGTGCATGTAAGTGCATTGTCCGTGTATAATGTGCTGTGCGGGGAGTCACTAAGATCCTGCACCCGATATCCTGCATGTGTCGCTTCCCCGCTCAGGTCCCCGGAGTTCACCTTCTTCTTCCTGGTGCATGTAAGTGCATTGTCCGTGTATAATGCGCTGTGCGGGGAGTCACTAAGATCCTGCGCCCGATATCCTGCATGTGTCGCTTCCCCGCTCAGGTCCCCGGAGTTCACCTTCTTCTTCCTGGTGCATGTAAGTGCATTGTCCGTGTATAATGCGCTGTGCGGGGAGTCACTAAGATCGTGCACCCGATATCCTGCATGTGTCGCTTCCCCGCTCAGGTCCCTGGAGTTCACCTTCTTCTTCCTGGTGCATGTAAGTGCATTGTCCGTGTATAATGCGCTGTGCGGGGAGTCACTAAGATCGTGCGCCCGATATCCTGCATGTGTCACTTCCCCGCTCAGGTACCCGGAGTTCACCTTCTTCTTCCTGGTGCATGTAAGTGCATTGTCCGTGTATAATGCGCTGTGCGGGGAGTCACTAAGATCCTGCGCCCGATATCCTGCATGTGTCGCTTCCCCGCTCAGGTCCCCGGAGTTCACCTTCTTCTTCCTGGTGCATGTAAGTGCATTGTCCGTGTATAATGCGCTGTGCGGGGAGTCACTAAGATCCTGTGCCCGATATCCTGCATGTGTCGCTTCCCCGCTCAGGTCCCCGGAGTTCACCTTCTTCTTCCTGGTGCATGTAAGTGCATTGTCCGTGTATAATGCGCTGTGCAGGGAGTCACTAAGATCGTGCACCCGATATCCTGCATGTGTCGCTTCCCCGCTCAGGTCCCCGGAGTTCACCTTCTTCTTCCTGGTGCATGTAAGTGCATTGTCCGTGTATAATGTGCTGTGCGGGGAGTCACTAAGATCCTGGTCCCAGTGCAATATGGGGTGTGTCCTCACACTGCTGTGCTCTGGGCTCTCGGCTGTGGGTTGAACATTACCGCAGTCACTTAGAGAAGGGGGAGGAGTTATGGAGTAATACAGAGCACAGCAGTGTGGGGACATGGAGAAGCTACAATCCTGGAACATAAATCCATATTTCACAGTCCTGCTGCTACTAACAAGGTCTGATGACCCATCTCCAGGGATAATACCCTATAGGTCAAAAGGGGAAACAGGAGACACAATAGAAGCGCCACATGTGTGAATCCGAATAAGTAATTGCGGTGGGTTATTCTGGAAAATAGAAATATGCTCACCTATTTTGGTTGTACAGCCGGTACAACACGAGGGAATCGCTTAAGGTCACGTCCGGAGTGGTATTAGGCAGCTTTCCTGGTTGTCATGTAGACAGGTTGTCTCATGAAAAAATGCAGTAGTTGAGTGAGGAATTCCAGGATGGTGTCAGCGCCAATGACTCGGTTGTGAGGAGGCTTATTCAATTTATGTAATTTTTATTTCATGAAGCTTATAAAGACGCGTTTCGAGCCCGAACCGGGCTCTTCATCAGTTAAAATAAAGCATGACATACATTAAACTTGCGGGTTTAAATAATGTTTTTTTGGCGCGAGCCAGTGCGTCTGCATCGCGTTAGTGTGACGTCACAGTAAACATAGAAACTTATAGTAAAAGTATGTTCATTCATAAATAAAATTGTTACTTCCTAGAGTTGTCATGTGTTAGTAACAAATAATAAATAGTGACTGCTAGCGCGTGGTTAAAAATTGAATAATTACATAATTCATTCGATAAATACATAAAAAATACATAAAAAATCCACATATATTAAGACTTAATAGTTTTGTTTAAAACAATGAATGGTGTTACCCCATTGGTGACATATTCCGTTGTGTTGGTTATGTTGCGAGCTGGAGTGTGTCTGGCGCAGTTTAGCGGAGATCTGTCTATTAGGACGATTGGAACTACGGAAGCCGGTAAGGACCACATTTCCTGAGAAGCGAAGACGAAGGTGTCGCTATGCTGATAGGGGTAAGAGCGGAGTTGGACCTAATAGCGAGGTGCGAATATTACCTGCGCCCCTTACCATATAGCACCCTGCGCCCTTTATAGCACCCTGCGCCCCTTACCCTCTTCAAATTCTAGGGTGGTATTAATAGTTCGCTGTACATAAGTGCCATTTAGCATGGATCGACAATCAGATCGTCGCAGCTTTAGTGTCTTCTTGTTTTTAGCTTCAGCAGTGGGATTGAACCTCCGGTCCGGGTTTTGGAAGGACCTCCATGCCGGGCCTGACGATCTATCATCCTCCCACTTACCTGAATAGTTTTAATTATCACCTGGTTGTCACATATACTTTGTCCCCTTGTGTGTTTATATAAGGATATTCATGTGCATCACTGAACTATTGTTGCGGTCTCATTGTCACAGGTGTTGTAATGCATTGCTTGTTACTAGGTATGGCCACGCCCACTAGGCATGGCCACGCCCACTAGGTTTGGCCACGCCCACCCGCGGTCATGTGTATTTTAGCGATGAGGCGGAGAGGCGTGGCCATCGGCTTGAGAAAGCGCCACAGTGCGTGAAACGGCCCCGTTGCCGGAACCTGTCTGTTTACCCCCCTGCATGCTTCCCCACCAATAAAGGACGCTTTTCCTGCTTTTGGAACCGGTGAGTGCCATCATCTTTCTCTATGTTTATGTGCGAATATTGGCGTTGTTTTAGGTAAGTATTGTTTCTGTTATTTCGTTGAGACCGGCAGGTTTAAGTGTATTCAGTCGATATATCCAGGAGATCTCTTTCTTTTTTAGTTGTTCAAATCTATTATTTACCTCGGTGTTTATGTGATCGATCGGGATGGTAGTAATAATTCCTTCACCTTTATGTTTAAGGGCACAGTGTCTGGATAGGCCGTGTTTGAGAACTTTGGGGGTCATTTACTAAGGGCCCGATTCGCGTTTTCCCGACGTGTTACCCGAATATTTCCGTTTTGCGCCGATTGTACCTGAATTGCCCCGGGTTTTTGGCGCACGCGATCGGAATTTGGCGCATCGGCGCCGGCATGCGCGCGACGGAAATCGGGGGGCGTGGCCGAACGAAAACCCGACGTATTCGGAAAAACCGCCGCATTTAAAAAAAAAATTGTGTCGCGAAAATTTCACTCACCTTCATCCTGGATAGGCCGGTGTATTTCGAGGCAATCCAGCGGACTTCAGCGCAGCAGCGCCACCTGGTGGACGGCGGAGGAACTGCATTGATGAATCCCGGCCGGACCCGAATCCAGCGCAGAGAACGCGCCGCTGGATCGCGAACGGACCAGGTAAGTAAATGTGCCCCTTTATGTTTAATATTGTAGCGATGTTGGTTGGTCCTGCAGTGCAGGGGTTGTGTCGTTCGTCCTACGTATTGCACACCACATTGGCATTCGGTGAGGTATATGACATACCTACTGCAGCAGTTTAATTGATGTTTGATTTTGAATGTTTCTTTTGTGCTATAAGATTGAAATGTATCTCCTGTTTTTATTATTTTGCAACATAAGCACAGTGGTTTATTACATTTGGAAATTCCCTTTAGGTTTGTTAGTGTGATGCCAGATGATTTATATTGTTTAGGGATGCTCGGAGCTAGAAGGTTTTTTATTGTGGGTGCTCTTCTATAGATGCATGAGATATTGCTTGGCACAATTTTCGTAAGTATGGGGTCCGATTTGATAATCTTCCAATGCTTCTGGAGGATTTTTAGAATATTTGGGCCGTCTTTGCTGAAAGTGGTAATGAATGCCAGATCGTAATTAGATTCTGTTTTATTTTTATCTTTCTCCTTGTTTTTAGGTTGGAGGCTTTCTGTTTGGTTATATTGACTGGCTTTTTTTAGGGCATCTTTGACAATTTTTCTCGGGTACTTTTTTTCTTTAAATCTTTTTTCTAATATCCGACATTGTTGATTATATGTGTCTGTATCGGTGCAGTTCCTTCTGAGACGTCTAAACTGGCTGTATGGTATATTTTTGAGCCATTTTTTAAGGTGGTTGCTCCTGTAGTCTAGATAACTGTTGACGTCCACATTCTTAAAGAATGTTTTTGTGGTGAATTGGTTCTCATGGTGGCCCACCTCTAAGTCGAGGAATTCGACTTTGGTATTGCTGAAGTTAAGAGAAAAAGTTAATCCCCAATCGTTATTATTATTCTTCGCACAGAATTCGAGAAGAGAGTTGTGGTCACCCTGCCATACCACGAACAAGTCGTCGATATATCTTTTGTACAATTTCAGGTGGCCTAGATGTACTGAGTGTGGGGTAATAAAGATATCTTCAAATATTTGCATAAATAAATTGGCATACGAGGGGGCCACTTTCGTCCCCATGGCTGTTCCTTTAATTTGGTGGGAAATTCGCTTGCCGTGGGTAAAGAAGTTATTTTTAAGTACAAAAGATAGACCATCTAGTAAGAATTGTCGTTGGATATCCAAAATTTCTTTATCTTCTTGGAGAATAAATTCGATGCATGTGAGGCCAATGTGATGTTCAATATTGGTATATAATGCTGTAACGTCGGGAGTGGCCAAGATATAATCATCCTCCCCAAAAAAAATTGTCAAAGATGCCCTAAAAAAAGCCAGTCAATATAACCAAACAGAAAGCCTACAACCTAAAAACAAGGAGAAAGATCAAAATAAAACAGAATCTAATTACGATCTGGCATTCATTACCACTTTCAGCAAAGACGGCCCAAATATTCTAAAAATCCTCCAGAAGCATTGGAAGATTATCAAATCGGACCCCATACTTACGGAAATTGTGCCAAGCAATATCTCATGCATCTATAGAAGAGCACCCACAATAAAAAACCTTCTAGCTCCGAGCATCCCTAAACAATATAAATCATCTGGCATCACACTAACAAACCTAAAGGGAATTTCCAAATGTAATAAACCACTGTGCTTATGTTGCAAAATGATAAAAACAGGAGATACATTTCAATCTTATAGCACAAAAGAAACATGCAAAATCAAACATCAATTAAACTGCTGCAGTAGGTATGTCATATACCTCACCGAATGCCAATGTGGTGTGCAATACGTAGGACGAACGACACAACCCCTGCACTGCAGGACCAACCAACATCGCTACAATATTAAACATAAAGTTCTCAAACACGGCCTATCCAGACACTGTGCCCTTAAACATAAAGGTGAAGGAATTATTACTATCACCCCGATCGATCACATAAACACCGAGGTAAATAATAGATTTGAACAACTAAAAAAGAAAGAGATCTCCTGGATATATCGACTGAATACACTTAAACCTGCCGGTCTCAACGAAATAACAGAAACAATACTTACCTAAAACAACGCCAATATTCGCACATAAACATAGAGAAAGATGATGGCACTCACCGGTTCCAAAAGCAGGAAAAGCGTCCTTTATTGGTGGGGAAGCATGCAGGGGGGTAAACAGACAGGTTCCGGCAACGGGGCTGTTTCACGCACTGTGGCGCTTTCTCAAGCCGATGGCCACGCCTCTCCGCCTCATCGCTAAAATACACATGACCGCGGGTGGGCGTGGCCAAACCTAGTGGGCGTGGCCATGCCTAGTGGGCGTGGCCATACCTAGTAACAAGCAATGCATTACAACACCTGTGACAATGAGACCGCAACAATAGTTCAGTGATGCACATGAATATCCTTATATAAACACACAAGGAGACAAAGTATATGTGACAACCAGGTGATAATTAAAACTATTCAGGTAAGTGGGAGGATGATAGATCGTCAGGCCCGGCATGGAGGTCCTTCCAAAACCCGGACCGGAGGTTCAATCCCACTGCTGAAGCTAAAAACAAGAAGACACTAAAGCTGCGACGATCTGATTGTCGATCCATGCTAAATGGCACTTATGTACAGCGAACTATTAATACCACCCTACAATTTGAAGAGGGTAAGGGGCGCAGGGTGCTATAAAGGGCGCAGGGTGCTATATGGTAAGGGGCGCAGGTAATATTCGCACCTCGCTATTAGGTCCAACTCCGCTCTTACCCCTATCAGCATAGCGACACCTTCGTCTTCGCTTCTCAGGAAATGTGGTCCTTACCGGCTTCCGTAGTTCCAATCGTCCTAATAGACAGATCTCCGCTAAACTGCGCCAGACACACTCCAGCTCGCAACATAACCAACACAACGGAATATGTCACCAATGGGGTAACACCATTCATTGTTTTAAACAAAACTATTAAGTCTTAATATATGTGGATTTTTTATGTATTTTTTATGTATTTATCGAATGAATTATGTAATTATTCAATTTTTAACCACGCGCTAGCAGTCACTATTTATTATTTGTTACTAACACATGACAACTCTAGGAAGTAACAATTTTATTTATGAATGAACATACTTTTACTATAAGTTTCTATGTTTACTCTGACGTCACACTAACGCGATGCAGACGCACTGGCTCGCGCCAAAAAAACGTTATTTAAACCCGCAAGTTTAATGTATGTCATGCTTTATTTTAACTGATGAAGAGCCGGGTTCGGGCTCGTAACGCGTCTTTATAAGCTTCATGAAATAAAAATGACATAAATTGAATAAGCCTCCTCACAACCGAGTCATTGGCGCTGACACCATCCTGGAATTCCTCACTCAACTACAGGGACAATACCCAGCACTGGCCGCAGTCTGTATGGTCACAGCTGCTGACAGATCCTTATGGACACAGATATTGTGGGTTGGAGATTTTAGGATCTGGAGCGAGTGCCTGGGTGTGACCCCTCACAGCTATTGACCCCCAGTGACATTCCCAGTGTAGCAGCAGGTTGTAGCTCTGGAGCGCCCCCTGCAGTGCAGATCCGGGCATTGCTGGGGGATATATATAGCAGCAGGAATATAAATAGGCGCCGGAGACGTCAACAATAAGAAGCGATTGTGTCTATTCCCAGAGACTAATGAGAGGTCAGATGAGACGCGTCACACGCAGAGAGACAGGTGATCCGTGAGCCGAGACCGCGCCGCGTCTAATATAAGCGCAGCCAAGGAGATGGTCACCTTGTACCGGCCTCATCAGGTATTCACCGGCCTCATCAGGTATGTACCGGCCTCATCACGTATGTACCGGCCTCATCAGGTATGTACCGGCCTCATAAGGTATGTACCGGCCTCATCACGTATTCACCGGCCTCATCATATATATACCAGCCTCATCAGGTATTCACCGGCCTCATCATATATATACCAGCCTCATCACGTATTCACCGGCCTCATCACGTATTCACTGGCCTCATCACGTATTCACCGGCCTTATCACGTATTCACCGGCCTCATCACGTATTCACCGGCCTTATCACGTATGTACCAGCCTCATCACGTATTCACTGGCCTCATCAGGTATGTACCGGCCTCATCACGTATTCACCGGCCTCATCAGGTATGTACCGGCCTCATCAGGTATGTAATGGCCTCATCATGTATTCACCGGCCTCATCAGGTATGTACCGGCCTCATCAGGTATGTACCGGCCTCATCAGGTATGTACCGGCCTCATCACGTATGTACCGGCCTCATCACGTATTCACCGGCCTCAAAATGTATGTACCGGCCTTATCAGGTATGTACTGGCCTCATCATGTATGTACTGGCCTCATCATGTATGTACTGGCCTCATCAGGTATTCACCGGCCTCAAAATGTATGTACCTGCCTCTTCATATATATACCAGCCTCATCAGGTATGTATTGGCCTCATCACATATTCACCGGCCACATAAGGTATGTACCGGCCTCATCACGTATTCACCGGCCTCAAAATGTATGAGGGTCACCCAGCAACATGCACATGAACTTGTGTCTCTTCCTCGCTGCAGGCTATGGTGTAACTTGTGCCTCTTCCTCGCTGCAGGTTGTGGTGTAACTTGTGTCTCTTCCTCGCTGCAGGCTATGGTGTAACTTGTGTCTCTTCCTCGCTGCAGGCTATGGTGTAACTTGTGTCTCTTCCTCGCTGCAGGTTGTGGTGTAACTTGTGTCTCTTTCTCGCTGCAGGTTGTGGTGTAACTTGTGCCTCTTCCTCGCTGCAGGTTGTGGTGTAACTTGTGCCTCTTCCTCGCTGCAGGTTGTGGTGTAACTTGTGTCTCTTCCTCGCTGCAGGCTATGGTGTAACTTGTGTCTCTTCCTCGCTGCAGGCTATGGTGTAACTTGTGTCTCTTCCTCGCTGCAGGTTGTGGTGTAACTTGTGCCTCTTCCTCGCTGCAGGTTGTGGTGTAACTTGTGTCTCTTCCTCGCTGCAGGCTATGGTGTAACTTGTGTCTCTTCCTCGCTGCAGGCTATGGTGTAACTTGTGTCTCTTCCTCGCTGCAGGTTGTGGTGTAACTTGTGTCTCTTCCTCGCTGCAGGCTGTGGTGTAACTTGTGTCTCTTCCTCGCTGCAGGTTGTGGTGTAACTTGTGTCTCTTCCTCGCTGCAGGCTGTGGTGTAACTTGTGTCTCTTCCTCGCTGCAGGTTGTGGTGTAACTTGTGTCTCTTCCTCGCTGCAGGCTGTGGTGTAACTTGTGTCTCTTCCTTGCTGCAGGTTGTGGTGTAACTTGTGTCTCTTCCTCGCTGCAGGTTGTGGTGTAACTTGTGTCTCTTCCTCGCTGCAGGCTGTGGTGTAACTTGTGTCTCTTCCTCGCTGCAGGCTGTGGTGTAACTTGTGTCTCTTCCTCGCTGCAGACTGTGGTGTAACTTGTGTCGGAGGTTTCCTTGGAACGTCTCGGATCCAGACTGATAAAATGTAACTGTTTATTCTCATGTAATCCACAGGATGAGGCGGAATATACAGAGCGTCTGCTCCGCGCTTATCTGCAGGACGCTCACTACGGGGAAGGTCAGGACTGCAAAATGTCAGGAGGAGCTGCCAGGGGCGCAGGGAGCTCCTCATCCTTAAAGGAGAGGTCCACAGAGTCTATTATAAACCTGCAGAGCTTTCCCCTGCGCCCTCCATGTTACATTAGTGAATGACCCCCCTCTGTGCATGTCTTAGCAGGAGAGCTGCGTACTGTAAGATGTGAATAAACCTGCGTGACCTCCGTGATACAACCAAGGGAAGAGTCTCCCAGTCTCCACATTGTTCTCTCAGTGACCAAAGAGCTGATGAAACTGTTCCAAAATACCAGCGAGGCCGACGGCGTCAGGAGAGACTTGACAGCAGAGAGAGACGGGAGGAGGTATTTCAGGAATGGAGACTGTCACCTCCACAAGACAGGTACCACTTGTGTCAGCGCTGGCCCCGCTCCATGTCTGGTGAGAAATAATAAGGGATCACCAAAAACAGCACTATCCAGACCTCACACTGCTGTGCTCTGTGCTCCCTGCAGCCAGTGTTATGTATTATCCCTGGAGAGATGTGTAATCAGACCTCACACTGCTGTGCTCTGTGCTCTCTGCAGCCAGTGTTATGTATTGTCCCTGGAGAGATGTGTAATCAGACCTCACACTGCTGTGCTCTGTGCTCTCTGCAGCCAGTATTATGTATTGTCCCTGGAGAGATGTGTAATCAGACCTCACACTGCTGTGCTCTGTGCTCTCTGCAGCCAGTGCTATGTATTGTCCCTGGAGAGATATGTAACCAGACCTCACACTGCTGTGCTCTGTGCTCTCTGCAGCCAGTGCTATGTATTGTCCCTGGAGAGATGTGTAATCAGACCTCACACTGCTGTGCTCTGTGCTCTCTGCAGCCAGTGTTATGTATTGTCCCTGGAGAGATGTGTAATCAGACCTCACACTGCTGTGCTCTGTGCTCTCTGCAGCCAGTGCTATGTATTGTCCCTGGAGAGATATGTAACCAGACCTCACACTGCTGTGCTCTGTGCTCTCTGCAGCCAGTGCTATGTATTGTCCCTGGAGAGATATGTAACCAGACCTCACACTGCTGTGCTCTGTGCTCTCTGCAGCCAGTGCTATGTATTGTCCCTGGAGAGATGTGTAATCAGACCTCACACTGCTGTGCTCTGTGCTCTCTGCAGCCAGTGTTATGTATTGTCCCTGGAGAGATGTGTAATCAGACCTCACACTGCTGTGCTCTGTGCTCTCTGCAGCCAGTGTTATGTATTGTCCCTGGAGAGATGCGTAATCAGACCTCACACTGCTGTGCTCTGTGCTCTCTGCAGCCAGTGTTATGTACTGTCCCTGGAGAGATGTGTAATCAGACCTCACACTGCTGTGCTCTGTGCTCTCTGCTGCCAGTGTTATGTATTGTCCCTGGAGAGATGTGTAATCAGACCTCACACTGCTGTGCTCTGTGCTCTCTGCAGCCAGTGTTATGTACTGTCCCTGGAGAGATGTGTAATCAGACCTCACACTGCTGTGCTCTGTGCTCTCTGTAGCCAATGTTATGTATTATCCCTGGAGAGATGTGTAATCAGACCTCACACTGCTGTGCTCTGTGCTCTCTGCAGCCAGTGTTATGTATTGTCCCTGGAGAGATGTGTAATCAGACCTCACACTGCTGTGCTCTGTGCTCTCTGCAGCCAGTGTTATTTATTGTCCCTGGAGAGATGTGTAATCAGACCTCACACTGCTGTGCTCTGTGCTCTCTGCAGCCAGTGTTATGTATTATCCCTGGAGAGATGTGTAATCAGACCTCACACTGCTGTGCTCTGTGCTCTCTGCAGCCAGTGTTATGTATTGTCCCTGGAGAGATGTGTAATCAGACCTCACACTGCTGTGCTCTGTGCTCTCTGCAGCCAGTGTTATGTATGGTCCCTGGAGAGATGTGTAATCAGACCTCACACTGCTGTGCTCTGTGCTCTCTGCAGCCAGTGTTATGTATTGTCCCTGGAGAGGTGTGTAATCAGACCTCACACTGCTGTGCTCTTTGCTCTCTGCAGCCAGTGTTATGTAATGTCCCTGGAGAGATGTGTAATCAGACCTCACACTGCTGTGCTCTGTGCTCTCTGCAGCCAGTGTTATGTACTGTCCCTGGAGAGATGTGTAATCAGACCTCACACTGCTGTGCTCTGTGCTCTCTGCAGCCAGTGTTATGTACTGTCCCTGGAGAGATGTGAAATCAGACCTCACACTGCTGTGCTCTGTGCTCTCTGCAGCCAGTGTGATGTACTGTCCCTGGAGAGATGTGTAATCAGACCTCACACTGCTGTGCTCTGTGCTCTCTGCAGCCAGTGTTATGTATTGTCCCTGGAGAGATGTGTAATCAGACCTCACACTGCTGTGCTCTGTGCTCTCTGCAGCCAGTGTTATGTACTGTCCCTGGAGAGATGTGTAATCAGACCTCACACTGCTGTGCTCTGTGCTCTCTGCAGCCAGTGTTATGTACTGTCCCTGGAGAGATGTGTAATCAGACCTCACACTGCTGTGCTCTGTGCTCTCTTTAGCCAGTGTTATGTATTGTCCCTGGAGAGATGTGTAATCAGACCTCACACTGCTGTGCTCTGTGCTCTCTGCAGCCAGTGTTATGTATTGTCCCTGGAGAGATGTGTAATCAGACCTCACACTGCTGTGCTCTGTGCTCTCTGCAGCCAGTGTTATGTATTGTCCCTGGAGAGATGTGTAATCAGACCTCACACTGCTGTGCTCTGTGCAGCCAGTGTTATGTATTGTCCCTGGAGAGATGTGTAATCAGACCTCACACTGCTGTGCTCTGTGCTCTCTGCAGCCAGTGTTATGTATTGTGCCTGGGGAGATGTGTAATCAGACCTCACACTGCTGTGCTCTGTGCTCTCTGCAGTCAGTGTTATGTATTGTCCCTGGAGAGATGTGTAATCAGACCTCACACTGCTGTGCTCTGTGCTCTCTGCAGCCAGTGTTATGTATTGTCCCTGGAGAGATGTGTAATCAGACCTCACACTGCTGTGCTCTGTGCAGCCAGTGTTATGTATTGTCCCTGGAGAGATGTGTAATCAGACCTCACACTGCTGTGCTCTGTGCTCTCTGCAGCCAGTGTTATGTATTGTGCCTGGGGAGATGTGTAATCAGACCTCACACTGCTGTGCTCTGTGCTCTCTGCAGCCAGTGTTATGTATTGTCCCTGGAGAGATGTGTAATCAGACCTCACACTGCTGTGCTCTGTGCTCTCTGCAGTCAGTGTTATGTATTGTCCCTGGAGAGATGTGTAATCAGACCTCACACTGCTGTGCTCTGTGCTCTCTGCAGCCAGTGTTATATATTGTCCCTGGAGAGATGTGTAATCAGACCTCACACTGCTGTGCTCTGTGCTCTCTGCAGCCAGTGTTATGTACTGTCCCTGGAGAGATGTGTAATCAGACCTCACACTGCTGTGCTCTGTGCTCTCTGCAGCCAGTGTTATGTATTGTCCCTGGAGAGATGTGTAATCATACCTCACACTGCTGTGCTCTGTGCTCTCTGCAGCCAGTGTTATGTACTGTCCCTGGAGAGATGTGTAATCAGACCTCACACTGCTGTGCTCTGTGCTCTCTGCAGCCAGTGTTATGTATTGTCCCTGGAGAGATGTGTAATCATACCTCACACTGCTGTGCTCTGTGCTCTCTGCAGCCAGTGTTATGTATTGTCCCTGGAGAGATGTGTAATCAGACCTCACACTGCTGTTCTCTGTGCTCTCTGCAGCCAGTGTTATGTATTGTCCATAGAGAGATGTGTAATCAGACCTCACACTGCTGTGCTCTGTGCTCTCTGCAGCCAGTGTTATGTATTGTCCCTGGAGAGATGTGTAATCAGACCTCACACTGCTGTGCTCTGTGCTCTCTTCTCTGAGTGACTACTAGAAGTTTACCTAGCTTTTTCATGGTGCATGGAGGGAGGGATGTGGAGAGGTTCTGTTGGACCTTGTCCTGCAGTACAGTTAGTGCGTGGATCAGTACACAGAGAAGATGACAGGAGTGAGGAGCCTTTATCAGCAGCTGCCTGACATCAGTAGGTGCTGGTGTCTCCATGA
Source organism: Engystomops pustulosus (assembly GCF_040894005.1). NCBI lineage: Eukaryota > Metazoa > Chordata > Amphibia > Anura > Leptodactylidae > Engystomops > Engystomops pustulosus. The sequence goes on from NC_092413.1 coordinate 4,694,191, forward strand.
ACCGGTGAAGGTCCTGCCACCCCATAGCCCCCCATGGCAGGACCCATAATCCTAGAGTGGATTCAGAGCAGCCGCAGGGTTGTCCTTTGGATCCACCTGAAGCAGGGGCGATATTGGACCCCCATGGTTCCCGTGTGCTGAGCATAGCGTGCAAGTTATCTCCCTCATCACTCATTACATACAGAACACGCACTCCACAGGAAATCTCTGCATAGTTCTCCACAGATCAAACATCTCACAATCCTGGAGTATTAAAGGAACGTTCCGGAACGTGTCATCCCCTGCTCAGACGGGTCAGGGGGCTTCTACATTGTGAAAGTGTAACTGAGAGTCCAGAATGTCCAAACAGTGAGAGAAATAATACAGAGAGCACTCTAATAACTAATACACAATACAGAGAGCACTCTAATAACTAATACACAATACAGAGAGCATTCTAATGACTGATACACAATACAGAGAGCACTCTAATGACTGATACACAATACAGAGAGCACTCTAATGACTGATACACAACACAGAGAGCACTCTAATGACTGATACACAACACAGAGAGCACTCCAATGACTGATACACAATACAGAGAGCATTCTAATAACTAATACACAATACAGAGAGCACTCTAATGACTGATACACAATACAGAGAGCATTCTTATAACTAATACACAATACAGAGAGCATTCTAATAACTAATACACAATACAGAGAGCATTCTAATAACTAATACACAATACAGAGAGCATTCTAATGACTGATACACAATACAGAGAGCATTCTAATAACTAAACACAATACAGAGAGCACTCTAATGACTGATACACAATACAGAGAGCATTCTAATAACTAATACACAATACAGAGAGCACTCTAATGACTGATACACAATACAGAGAGCATTCTAATAACTAATACACAATACAGAGAGCATTCTTATAACTAATACACAATACAGAGAGCATTCTTATAACTAATACACAATACAGAGAGCATTCTAATAACTAATACACAATACAGAGAGCACTCTAATGACTGATACACAATACAGAGAGCACTCTAATGACTGATACACAATACAGAGAGCATTCTAATAACTAATACACAATACAGAGAGCATTCTAATAACTAATACACAATACAGAGAGCATTCTAATAACTAATACACAATACAGAGCACTCTACTGACTAATAAACAATAGAACATTTTAATGATTAATACAAAATCCTGAGAGCATTCTTATGACCCACAAAACAGATCATTCTAATGCCTTATACACAATAAAGACTGATCCTCCACGCAGAACATTCTAATGACCGACCGACTATACAGAGAGCACTCTAATGACTGATCTACAATGGAGACAGCATTACTGATACACAATGCAGAGAGTATTCAAATGAGACATAATATAGAACATTCTAAGAATTGATGCACAATGTAAGGTACAGTAATGACTGACACATAATACAGAGCACTCCAATGACTGACACATAATACAGAGCACTCCAATGACTGACACATAATACAGAGCACTCCAATGACTGACACATAATACAGAGCACTCCAATGACTGACACATAATACAGAGCACTCCAATGACTGACACATAATACAGAGCACTCCAATGACTGACACATAATACAGAGCACTCCAATGACCGACACATAATACAGAGCATCCTAAAGACTGAATTACAATACACAGCAACCTATTGATTGATACAGGACAATACAGAGAATTCTAATGATTATTATACAATAGATAGAGCATTCATATGACCGATACATTACAGAACATTCTAATAATTGATATATAATAGAGAGAGCACTCTAATGACTGATACACAACACAGAGAGCACTTTAATGACTGATACACAATACAGAGAGCACTCTAATGACTGATACACAATACAGAGAGCACTCTAATGACTGATACACAACACAGAGAGCATTCTAATGACTGATACACAATACAGAGAGCACTAATGACTGATACACAATACAGAGAGCACTCTAATGACTGATACACAACACAGAGAGCATTCTAATGACTGATACACAACACAGAGAGCACTCTAATGACTGATACACAACACAGAAAGCACTCTAATGACTGATACACAACACAGAGAGCATTCTAATGATGGGCATAAAATACAGAGAGCACTCTAATGACTGATACACAACACAGAGAGCACTTTAATGACTGATACACAACACAGAGAGCACTCTAATGACTGATACACAACACAGAGAGCACTCTAATGACTGATACACAACAAAGAGAGCACTCTAATGACTGATACACAACACAGAGAGCATTCTAATGACTGATACACAACACAGAGAGCACTCTAATGACTGATACACAACACAGAGAGCATTCTAATGACTGATACACAACACAGAGAGCACTCTAATGACTGATACACAACACAGAGAGCACTCTAATGACTGATACACAACACAGAGAGCACTCTAATGACTGATACACAACACAGAAAGCACTCTAATGACTGATACACAACACAGAGAGCAGTCTAATGACTGATACACAACACAGAGAGCATTCTAATGACTGATACACAACACAGAGAGCACTCTAAGGACTGATACACAACACAGAGAGCACTCTAATGACTGATACACAACACAGAGAGCACTCTAATGACTGGTACACAACACAGAGAGCACTCTAATAACTGATACACAACACAGAGAGCACTCTAATAACTAATACACAACACAGAGAGCACTCTAATAACTAATACACAACACAGAGAGCACTCTAATGACTGATACACAACACAGAGAGCACTCTAATAACTAATACACAACACAGAGAGCACTCTAATGACTGATACACAACACAGAGAGCACTCTAATGACTGGTACACAACACAGAGAGCACTCTAATGACTGATACACAACACAGAGAGCATTCTAATGACTGGTACACAACACAGAGAGCACTCTAATGACAAATACACAATACAGAGAGCACTGTCATCATTCATACACAATATAAAGCTGTCTAATGACTTACAATACAGAGTATTTTTTATAAATATTATCATTATTTGGATTTCGTTCAGATAAACATAACAGGGACTTAGGTTTTGCCTAAACAGAGGCTTTCCATTACATAGTTGAAAAGGACATTATGCAGAAATAGGAAGAAGTTTGACCTTCGCTAAATGATTTATAGTCCTAATTACTGGAGTCCCAGGGCGACTGTGAAGGTTTGAGGCTTCCTCAGAGACAGGAGGGAACAATAGAAGTTTCAGATTTTCAAAGATATAGGAGGGGGGGGGGATTTATCCTGCTATAATTTATACTGGGATGCGTTTCGTTTTCTAGTGGAGTGCCATCTCTTAGGAGTATCCTGAATCGGTGTCGCTGGGGGTGTGGTGATTAGGAATCTTTGTGATAGAGGGATAGCCTATCGCCCTTCCCGTGCTCGGCAATCCACTTAGATTAATCTCTACCTTCATTCAGACTTCTCCCGAGCTGCACCTATTCTCTTGTGTCATCCTCTCATCCTCATAGACTGTAAGCTTGTGTGTCACCCCCTCATCCTCATAGACTGTAAGCTCTTGTGTCACTGCCTCATCGTCATAGACTGTAAGCTCTTGTGTCCCCCCTCATCCTCATAGACTGTAAGCTCTTGTGTCACTCCCTCATCCTCATAGACTGTAAGCTTTTGTGTCACCCCCTCATCCTCATAGACTGTAAGCTCTTGTGTCACCCCCTCATCCTCATAGACTGTAAGCTCTTGTGTCACTCCCTCATCCTCATAGACTGTAAGCTCTTGTGCCCCCCTCATCCTCATAGACTGTAAACTCTTGTGTCACCCCTCATCCTCATAGACCGTAAGCTCTTGTGTCACCCCCTCATCCTCATAGACTGTAAGCTCTTGTGTCACCCCCTTATCCTCATAGACTGTAAGCTCTTATGTCCCCCCTCATCCTCATAGAGTGTAAGCTCTTGTGTCCCCCCTCATCCTCATAGACTGTAAGCTCTTGTGTCACTCCCTCATCCTCAGACTGTAAGCTCTTGTGCCCCCCTCATCCTCAGACTGTAAGCTCTTGTGTCCCCCCTCATCCTCATAGACTGTAAGCTCTTGTGTCACCCCTCATCCTCATAGACCGTAAGCTCTTGTGTCACCCCTCATCCTCATAGACCGTAAGCTCTTGTGTCACCCCCTCATCCTCATAGACTGTAAGCTTGTGTGTCACCCCCTCATCCTCATAGACTGTAAACTCTTGTGTCACCCCTCATCCTCATAGACCGTAAGCTCTTGTGTCACCCCCTCATCCTCATAGACTGTAAGCTTGTGTGTCACCCCCTCATCCTCATAGACTGTAAGCTCTTGTGTCACTGCCTCATCGTCATAGACTGTAAGCTCTTGTGTCCCCCCTCATCCTCATAGACTGTAAGCTCTTGTGTCACTCCCTCATCCTCATAGACTGTAAGCTCTTGTGTCACTCCCTCATCCTCATAGACTGTAAGCTCTTGTGCCCCCCTCATCCTCATAGACTGTAAACTCTTGTGTCACCCCTCATCCTCATAGACCGTAAGCTCTTGTGTCACCCCCTCATCCTCATAGACTGTAAGCTCTTGTGTCACCCCCTTATCCTCATAGACTGTAAGCTCTTATGTCCCCCCTCATCCTCATAGAGTGTAAGCTCTTGTGTCCCCCCTCATCCTCATAGACTGTAAGCTCTTGTGTCACTCCCTCATCCTCAGACTGTAAGCTCTTGTGCCCCCCTCATCCTCAGTCTGTAAGCTCTTGTGTCACCCCTCATCCTCATAGACCGTAAGCTCTTGTGTCACCCCCTCATCCTCATAGACTGTAAGCTTGTGTGTCACCCCCTCATCCTCATAGACTGTAAACTCTTGTGTCACCCCTCATCCTCATAGACCGTAAGCTCTTGTGTCACCCCCTCATCCTCATAGACTGTAAGCTTGTGTGTCACCCCCTCATCCTCATAGACTGTAAGCTCTTGTGTCACTGCCTCATCGTCATAGACTGTAAGCTCTTGTGTCCCCCCTCATCCTCATAGACTGTAAGCTCTTGTGTCACTCCCTCATCCTCATAGACTGTAAGCTCTTGTGTCACCCCATCATCCTCATAGACTGTAAGCTCTTGTGTCCCCCTCATCCTCATAGACTGTAAGCTCTTGTGTCCCCCTCATCCTCATAGACTGTAAGCTTTTGTGTCACCCCCTCATCCTCATAGACTGTAAGCTCTTGTGTCACCCCCTCATCCTCATAGACTGTAAGCTCTTGTGTCACTCCCTCATCCTCATAGACTGTAAGCTCTTGTGCCTCCCTCATCCTCATAGACTGTAAACTCTTGTGTCACCCCTCATCCTCATAGACCGTAAGCTCTTGTGTCACCCCCTCATCCTCATAGACTGTAAGCTCTTGTGTCACCCCCTTATCCTCATAGACTGTAAGCTCTTATGTCCCCCCTCATCCTCATAGAGTGTAAGCTCTTGTGTCCCCCCTCATCCTCATAGACTGTAAGCTCTTGTGTCACTCCCTCATCCTCAGACTGTAAGCTCTTGTGCCCCCCTCATCCTCAGACTGTAAGCTCTTGTGTCACCCCTCATCCTCATAGACCGTAAGCTCTTGTGTCACCCCCTCATCCTCATAGACTGTAAGCTTGTGTGTCACCCCCTCATCCTCATAGACTGTAAACTCTTGTGTCACCCCTCATCCTCATAGACCGTAAGCTCTTGTGTCACCCCCTCATCCTCATAGACTGTAAGCTTGTGTGTCACCCCCTCATCCTCATAGACTGTAAGCTCTTGTGTCACTGCCTCATCGTCATAGACTGTAAGCTCTTGTGTCCCCCCTCATCCTCATAGACTGTAAGCTCTTGTGTCACTCCCTCATCCTCATAGACTGTAAGCTTTTGTGTCACCCCCTCATCCTCATAGACTGTAAGCTCTTGTGTCACCCCCTCATCCTCATAGACTGTAAGCTCTTGTGTCACTCCCTCATCCTCATAGACTGTAAGCTCTTGTGCCCCCCTCATCCTCATAGACTGTAAACTCTTGTGTCACCCCTCATCCTCATAGACTGTAAGCTCTTGTGTCACCCCTCATCCTCATAGACTGTAAGCTCTTGTGTCACCCCCTCATCCTCATAGACTGTAAGCTCTTGTGTCCCCCCCTACATCCTCATAGACTGTAAGCTCTTTGTCACCCCCTCATCCTCATAGACTGTAAGCTCTTGTGTCCCCCCCTCATCCTCATAGACTGTAAGCTCTTGTGTCACCCCTCATCCTCATAGACTGTAAGCTCTTGTGTCACCCCCTCATCCTCATAGACTGTAAGCTCTTGTGTCACCCCCTACATCCTCATAGACTGTAAGCTCTTGTGTCACCCCCTCATCCTCATAGACTGTAAGCTCTTGTGTCCCCCCCTCATCCTCATAGACTGTAAGCTCTTGTGTCACCCCTCATCCTCATAGACTGTAAGCTCTTGTGTCACCCCCTCATCCTCATAGACTGTAAGCTCTTATGTCCCCCCTCATCCTTATAGAGTGTAAGCTCTTATGTCCCCCCTCATCCTCATAGAGTGTAAGCTCTTGTGTCCCCCCTCATCCTCATAGACTGTAAGCTCTTGTGTCACTCCCTCATCCTCAGACTGTAAGCTCTTGTGCCACCCCCCATCCTCATAGACTGTAAGCTCTTGTGTCACCTCCTCATCCTCATAGACTGTAAGCTCTTGTGTCACCCCTCATCCTCAGACTGTAAGCTCTTGTGTCACCCCTCATCCTCATAGACCGTAAGCTCTTGTGTCACCTCCTCATCCTCATAGACTGTAAGCTCTTGTGTCACCCCTCATCCTCAGACTGTAAGCTCTTGTGTCACCCCTCATCCTCAGACTGTAAGCTCTTGTGTCACCCCCTCATCCTCATAGACTGTAAGCTTGTGTGTCACCCCCTCATCCTCATAGACTGTAAACTCTTGTGTCACCCCTCATCCTCATAGACCGTAAGCTCTTGTGTCACCCCCTCATCCTCATAGACTGTAAGCTTGTGTGTCACCCCCTCATCCTCATAGACTGTAAGCTCTTGTGTCACCACCTCATGCTCATAGACTGTAAGCTCTTGTGTCACCACCTCATCCTCATAGACTGTAAGCTCTTGTGTCCCCCCCCCCTCATCCTCATAGACTGTAAGCTCTTGTGTCACCCTCATTGTCATAGACTGTAAGCTCTTGTGTCACCCCCACATCCTCATAGACTGTAAGCTCTTGTGTCCCCCTCATTGTCATAGACTGTAAGCTCTTGTGTCACCCCCTCATCCTCATAGACTGTGAGCTCTTGTGTCCCCCCTCATCCTCATAGACTGTAAGCTCTTGTGTCACCCCCTAAATCCTCATAGACTGTAAGCTCTTGTGTCACCCCCTCATCCTCATAGACTGTAAGCTCTTGTGTCCCCCCCCTCATCCTCATAGTCTGTAAGCTCTTGTGTCCCCCCTCATCCTTATAGACTGTAAGCTCTTGTGTCACCCCTCATCCTCATAGACTGTAAGCTCTTGTGTCACCACCTCATCCTTATAGACTGTAAGCTCTTGTGTCCCCCCCCTCATCCTCATAGACTGTAAGCTCTTGTGTCCTCCCCTCATCCTCATAGACTGTAAGCTCTTGTGTCACCTCTCATCCTCATAGACTGTAAGCTCTTGTGTCACCCCCTCATCCTCATAGACTGTAAGCTCTTGTGTCCCCCCCCTCATCCTCATAGTCTGTAAGCTCTTGTGTCCCCCCTCATCCTTATAGACTGTAAGCTCTTGTGTCACCCCTCATCCTCATAGACTGTAAGCTCTTGTGTCACCACCTCATCCTTATAGACTGTAAGCTCTTGTGTCCCCCCCCCTCATCCTCATAGACTGTAAGCTCTTGTGTCCTCCCCTCATCCTCATAGACTGTAAGCTCTTGTGTCACCTCTCATCCTCATAGACTGTAAGCTCTTGTGTCACCTCTCATCCTCATAGACTGTAAGCTCTTGTGTCCTCCCCTCATCCTCATAGACTGTAAGCTCTTGTGTCCCCCCCTCATCCTCATAGACTGTAAGCTCTTGTGTCCTCCCTCATCCTCATAGACTGTAAGCTCTTGTGTCACCACCTCATCCTCATAGACTGTAAGCTCTTGTGTCCCCCTCATTGTCATAGACTGTAAGCTCTTGTGTCACCCCCTCATCCTCATAGACTGTGAGCTCTTGTGTCCCCCCTCATCCTCATAGACTGTAAGCTCTTGTGTCACCCCCTACATCCTCATAGACTGTAAGCTCTTGTGTCACCCCCTCATCCTCATAGACTGTAAGCTCTTGTGTCCCCCCCCTCATCCTCATAGTCTGTAAGCTCTTGTGTCCCCCCTCATCCTTATAGACTGTAAGCTCTTGTGTCACCCCTCATCCTCATAGTCTGTAAGCTGTTGTGTCACCCCCTCATCCTCATAGACTGTAAGCTCTTGTGTCCCCCCCTCATCCTCATAGACTGTAAGCTCTTGTGTCACCCCCTCATCCTCATAGTCTGTAAGCGCTTGTGTCCCCCCTCATCCTCATAGACTGTAAGCTCTTGTGTCACCACCTCATCCTCATAGACTGTAAGCTCTTGTGTCACCACCTCATCCTCATAGACTGTAAGCTCTTGTGTCACCCCCTCATCCTCATAGACTGTAAGCTCTTGTGTCACCTCCTCATCCTCATAGACTGTAAGCTCTTGTGTCACTCCCCTCAACCTCATAGACTGTAAGCTCTTGTGTCCCCCCCTCATCCTCATAGACTGTAAGCTCTTGTGTCACCCCTCATCCTCATAGACTGTAAGCTCTTGTGTCACCACCTCATCCTCATAGACTGTAAGCTCTTGTGTCACCTCCTCATCCTCATAGACTGTAAGCTCTTGTGTCACCTCCTCATCCCCATAGACTGTAAGCTCTTGTGTCACCCCCTCATCCTCATAGACTGTAAGCTCTTGTGTCCCCCCCTCATCCTCATAGACTGTAAGCTCTTGTGTCACCCCTCATCCTCATAGACTGTAAGCTCTTGTGTCACCCCCTCATCCTCATAGACTGTAAGCTCTTGTGTCACCACCTCATCCTCATAGACTGTAAGCTCTTGTGTCACCACCTCATCCTCATAGACTGTAAGCTCTTGTGTCACCTCCTCATCCTCATAGACTGTAAGCTCTTGTGTCACCTCCTCATCCCCATAGACTGTAAGCTCTTGTGTCACCCCCTCATCCTCATAGACTGTAAGCTCTTGTGTCCCCCCCTCATCCTCATAGACTGTAAGCTCTTGTGTCACCCCTCATCCTCATAGACTGTAAGCTCTTGTGTCACCCCTCACCCTCATAGACTGAAGCTCTTGTGTCCCCCCCCTCATCCTCATAGTCTGTAAGCTCTTGTGTCCCCCCCCCTCATCCTCATAGACTGTAAGCTCTTGTGTCACCCCCTCATCCTCATAGACTGTAAGCTCTTGTGTCCCCCCTCATCCTCATAGACTGTAAGCTCTTGTGTCACCCCCTCATCCTCATAGACTGTAAGCTCTTGTGTCCCCCCCTCATCCTCATAGACTGTAAGCTCTTGTGTCCTCATTCATCCTCATAGACTGTAAGCTCTTGTGTCACCCCTCATCCTCATAGACTGTAAGCTCTTGTGTCACCCCCTCATCCTCATAGACTGTAAGCTCTTGTGTCACCTCCTAATCCTCATAGACTGTAAGCTCTTGTGTCACCACCTCATCCTCATAGACTGTAAGCTCTTGTGTCACCCCTCATCCTCATAGACTGTAAGCTCTTGTGTCCTCCCCTCATCCTCATAGACTGTAAGCTCTTGTGTCACCCCTCATCCTCATAGACTGTAAGCTCTTGTGTCACCTCCTCATCCTCATAGACTGTAAGCTCTTGTGTCACCCCCTCATCCCCATAGACTGTAAGCTCTTGTGTCCCCCCTCATTCTCATAGACTGTAAGCTCTTGTGTCCCCCCTCATCCTCATAGACTGTAAGCTCTTGTGTCCCCCCTCATCCTCATAGACTGTAAGCTCTTGTGTCCCCCCTCATCCTCATAGACTGTAAGCTCTTGTGTCCTCCCCTCATCCTCATACACTGTAAGCTCTTGTGTCCCCCCTCATTCTCATAGACTGTAAGCTCTTGTGTCCTCCCCTCATCCTCATAGACTGTAAGCTCTTGTGTCCCCCCTCATCCTCATAGACTGTAAGCTCTTGTGTCACCTCCTCATCCTCATAGACTGTAAGCTCTTGTGTCCTCCTCATCCTCATAGACTGTAAGCTCTTGTGTCACCCTCTCATCCTCATAGTCTGTAAGCTCTTGTGTCACCCCCTCATCCTCATAGACTGTAAGCTCTTGTGTCCTCCTCATACACTGTAAGCTCTTGTGTCCCCCCTCATCCTCATAGACTGTAAGCTCTTGTGTCACCCCTCATCCTCATAGACTGTAAGCTCTTGTGTCACCTCCTCATCCTCATAGACTGTAAGTTCTTGTGTCACCCCCTCATCCCCATAGACTGTAAGCTCTTGTGTCCCCCCTCATTCTCATAGACTGTAAGCTCTTGTGTCCCCCCTCATCCTCATAGACTGTAAGCTCTTGTGTCACCCCCTCATCCTCATACACTGTAAGCTCTTGTGTCCCCCCTCATTCTCATAGACTGTAAGCTCTTGTGTCCTCCCCTCATCCTCATAGACTGTAAGCTCTTGTGTCACCCCTCATCCTCATAGACTGTAAGCTCTTGTGTCCACCCTCATCCTCATAGACTGTAAGCTCTTGTCCTCCCTCATCCTCATAGACTGTAAGCTCTTGTGTCACCCTCTCATCCTCATAGACTGTAAGCTCTTGTGTCACCCCCTCATCCTCATAGACTGTAAGCTCTTGTGTCACCCCCTCATCCTCATAGACTGTAAGCTCTTGTGTCACCCCTCATCCTCATAGACTGTAAGCTCTTGTGTCCACCCTCATCCTCATACACTGTAAGCTCTTGTCCTCCCTCATCCTCATAGACTGTAAGCTCTTGTGTCACCCTCTCATCCTCATAGACTGTAAGCTCTTGTGTCACCCCCTCATCCTCATAGACTGTAAGCTCTTGTGTCACCCCCTCATCCTCATAGACTGTAAGCTCTTGTGTCCCCCCCTCATCCTCATAGACTGTAAGCTCTTGTGTCACCCCCTCATCCTCATAGACTGTAAGCTCTTGTGTCACCCCCTCATCCTCATAGACTGTAAGCTCTTGTGTCACCCCCTCATCCTCATAGACTGTAAGCTCTTGTGTCACCCCCTCATCCTCATAGACTGTAAGCTCTTGTGTCCCCCCTCATCCTCATAGACTGTAAGCTCTTGTGTCCTCCCCTCATCCTCATAGACTGTAAGCTCTTGTGTCCCCCCTCATTCTCATAGACTGTAAGCTCTTGTGTCACCCCCTCATCCTCATAGACTGTAAGCTCTTGTGTCACCCCCTCATCCTCATAGACTGTAAGCTCTTGTGTCCTCCCCTCATCCTCATAGACTGTAAGCTCTTGTGTCACCCCCTCATCCTCATAGACTGTAAGCTCTTGTGTCCTCCCCTCATCCTCACAGACTGTAAGCTCTTGTGTCCCCCCTCATCCTCATAGACTGTAAGCTCTTGTGTCACCCCCTCATCCTCATAGACTGTAAGCTCTTGTGTCCCCCCCTCATCCTCATAGACTGTAAGCTCTTGTGTCACCCCCTCATCCTCATAGACTGTAAGCTCTTGTGTCCTCCCCTCATCCTCATAGACTGTAAGCTCTTGTGTCCCCCCTCATCCTCATAAACTGTAAGCTCTTGTGTCACCCCCTCATCCTCATAGACTGTAAGCTCTTGTGTCCTCCCCTCATCCTCATAGACTGTAAGCTCTTGTGTCCCCCCCTCATCCTCATAGACTGTAAGCTCTTTCACGGATGATTCCAGTTGTGAGCAATCTGATTGGGCAGATGGTCGGGAGAGATACGATTGTATCCATTCTTGTTTGGATATTGGGAATCGGAGGATATTTCGGCACAATGTGAAGGGGAGGGATGATCTGTGATGGGGGCGGAGAGAATACGAGTTTGGGACGTGGTGAGGGAGGATCCACATTCAGTTATTAATGTTCTTCTGGGAGATGATATTTTCATTCTCATAAAATCGGGTCAGCGCCATTAGAATTCCTGATATATACGGAGAGGGAATAGAGCGATGGGAATGTTGTAGGTGGCAGATGTGTAATGTAGGGATCTGGTGGGGGGGATTATATGGGGGGCCATGAGCAGTTATGTGCCAGGAGAAGGACCCCCGTGGTCTCCTCCGATGTCCATAAACCATCGGGACTGGACTGGGAATGTTCTGGAAGGAGTCGGAGCTCGGGAAGGTGAAGCATCTAATCTCCGGGATAATCTGAGGAATGAGGGATCGGTAGAGGAGGGATCGGCCAATAAATTGTATTCATGCTGTAAAAGGAGAAGGATTTGGGGGGGGGGGGGGGGTTAATAATTTTCATAACAGAATCTAACGATTCCTCCAGTTATACAGAGAGCATTCTAATAACTGATACACAATACAGAGAGCACTCTAATGACTGATACACAATACAGAGAGCACTCTAATGACTGATACACAATACAGAGAGCACTCTAATGACTGATACACAATACAGAGAGCACTCTAATGACTGATACACAATACAGAGAGCATTCTAATAACTAATACACAATACAGAGAGCATTCTAATGACTGATACACAATACAGAGAGCACTGTAATGACTGATACACAATACAGAGAGCACTCTAATGACTGATACACAATACAGAGAGCACTCTAATGACTGATACACAATACAGAGAGCACTCTAATGACTGATACACAATACAGAGAGCATTCTAATGACTGATACACAACACAGAGAGCACTCTAATGACTGATACACAACACAGAGAGCATTCTAATGACTGATATACAATACAGAGAGCACTCTAATAACTTATACACAATACAGAGAGCACTCTAATAACTTATACACAATAAAGAGAGCACTCTAATAACTAATACACAATACAGAGAGCACTCTAATAACTAATACACAATACAGAGAGCACTCTAATAACTAATACACAATGCAGAGAGCACTCTAATAACTAATACACAATGCAGAGAGCACTCTAATAACTAATACACAATACAGAGAGCACTCTAATAACTAATACACAATACAGAGAGCACTCTAATGACTGATACACAATACGGAGAGCATTCTAATGACTGATACACAATACAGAGAGCACTCTAATAACTAATACACAATACAGAGAGCACTCTAATAATTAATACACAATACAGAGAGCCCTCTAATGACTGATACACATTACAGAGAGCATTCTAATGACTGATACACAATACGGAGAGCATTCTAATGACTGATACACAATACAGAGAGTATTCTAATAACTAATGCACAACATAGAGAGCACTTTAATGACTGATACACAATACAGAGAGCACTCTAATGACTGATATACACTACAGAGAGCATTCTAATGACAATACACACTACAGAGAGCATTATAATGACTGATACACAATACAGAGAGCATTCTAATAACTAATGCACAACATAGAGAGCACTTTAATGACCGGTTCACAACAAAGAGAGCATTCTAATGACTGATACACAATACGGAGAGCATTCTAATGACTGATACACAATACAGAGAGTATTCTAATAACTAATACACAACATAGAGAGCACTTTAATGACTGATACACAACACAGAGAGCACTCTATAGAGAGTAGTCTATATACACAATACAGAGAGTACTCTAATAACTAATACACAATACAGAGAGCACTCTAATAACTAATACACAATACAGAGAGCACTCTAATAATTAATACACAATACAGAGAGCCCTCTAATGACTGATACACATTACAGAGAGCATTCTAATGACTGATACACAATACGGAGAGCATTCTAATGACTGATACACAATACAGAGAGTATTCTAATAACTAATGCACAACATAGAGAGCACTTTAATGACTGATACACAATACAGAGAGCACTCTAATGACCGGTTCACAACAAAGAGAGCATTCTAATGACTGATACACAATACGGAGAGCATTCTAATGACTGATACACAACACAGAGAGCACTCTATAGAGAGTAGTCTATATACACAATACAGAGAGTACTCTAATGACTGATGCAAAACACAGCAAGCATTCTAATGACTGCTACACAATAAAGAGAGCATTCTAATGACTAATACTGTGTACAACACAGAGAGAGATGTTTAATGATGATACACAATACAGAGAGCATTCTAATGACAAATACACAACACAGAAAACATTCTAATAACTAATCCTGTACACGACACAGAGAGAATTCTAATAACTGATACAGAATACAGAGAGCATTCTAAGGATCGGTACACAATACAAAGAGCATTCTAATGACCGATACACAACACAAAGAGCATTTTAATGATGATACACAATACAGAGGGCATTGTAATGACCAATACATAATACAGAGCATTCAAATGACTGGTACACAAAATGAGAGCATTCTAATGACCGATACACCATACAGAGAGCATACTTATGACTGGTACACCATACAGAGAGCATTCTAATGACGATATACAACACAGAGAGCACTCTTATGACAATAGACAATACAGAGAGCATTCTAATGGCCGCTACACAACTCAAAGAGCATTCAATTAAGTGATACACAATACATAGAGCATTCTAATGACCGATACACAATGCAGAGAGCATACTAATGTCTGATACACAACACAGAGAGCATTCCAATGATGATACACAATACAGAGGGAATTATAATCACCGATATACAATGCAGAGCATTCTAATGACCGATACACAATACCAGAGCATTCTAATGACCGGCACACAATAAAGAGAACATTCTAATGACCAGCACACAATAAAGAGTGCATTCTAATGGCTGATACACCATACAGAGAGCATACTAATGACGATACACACACAGAGCATTCTAATGACCGTTGCACACTACAGCAAGCATTCTAATGACGATAGACAATATAGAGAGCATTCTAATGGCCTCTACATAACACAGAGAGCTTTGTAATGAGCCATACACAATACAGAGAGCACTCTACTCACTGATACACACTACAGAGAGCATTCTAATGACTAATACACAACACAGAGAGCATTTTCATAACTAACACTGAATACAACACAGAGAGAATTCTAAAGATGATACACAATACAGAGAGCATTCTAATGACCGATATACAATAGAGAGCATTCTAATGACCGGTACACAATACAGAGAGCATTCTAATGGTGATACACAGCACAGAGAGCATTTTAATGACCGCTACACAATACAGAGAGCATTCTAATGACCGATATAAAATACAGAGTGCATACTAATGTCTGATACACAACACGGAGAGGATTCTAATGATGATACACAATACAGAGGGAATTCTAATCACCGATATACAATGCAGAGCATTCTAATGACTGATATACAACACAGAGAGCACTCTAATGACCGGTACACAATAGAGAGAGAGCATTCTAATGACCGGCACACAATAAAGAGTGCATTCTAATGACTGGTATACAACACAGAGCGCATTCTAATGACCGGCACACAATAAAGAGTGCATTCTAATGGCCTATACACCATACAGAGAGCATACTAATGACGATACACACACAGAGCATTCTAATGACCAGTGAACACTACAGAAAGCATTCTAATGACGATAGACAATATAGAGAGCATTCTAATGGCCGCTACATAACACAGAGAGCATTCTAATGACCGATACACAATACAGAGAGCACTCTACTCACTGATACACACTACAGAGAGCATTCTAATGACTAATACACAATACAGAGAGCATTTTAATGACTAACACTGTATACAACACAGAGAGCATTCTAATGATGATACACAATACAGAGAGCATTCTAATGACCGATATACAATAGAGAGCATTCTAATGATGATACATAATACAGAGAGTATTCTAATGACCGATATACAATGCAGAGCATTCTAATGACTGGTTCACAATACGAGAGCATTCTAACGACTGGTACATAACACAGAGAGCATTCTAATGACCGATATACAATACAGAGAGTATTCTAATGACTGATACACAATACAGAGAGCACTCTAATGACTGATACACAATACAGAGAGCACTCTAATGACTGATACACAATACAGAGAGCACTCTAATGACTGATACACAATACAGAGATGATGAGTTCTGGTTCTGATGAGGCGGCACCAGTCGGGTTCTGTATTTTGGTCTCTCCTGTGACATTCCCTGGAAGCTCCTGCCGCTCTGGGATCACATGTCAGTGACACAATGTGACAAGACGCCAGGTGACAGGACGGACATGTGACACGGGATCCTCCGCACAGCGACTACGTGCAGATTCTAACATCACAAGACAGATTATTGTCCTGTCACCTGCAGAGATCCTGATACATTATTCCATGTCAGACTACAGTGTTATTATATTACATCAGTGATGTCATCCATTGGGGGCGGGGCTGTGACTACCTCTCACACAGGATATACAGGCAGGGGGCGGGGCTGTGACTACCTCTCACACAGGATATACAGGCAGGGGGCGGGGCTGTGACTACCTCTCACACAGGATATACAGGCAGGGGGCGGGGCTGTGACTACCTCTCACACAGGATATACAGGCAGGGGGCGGGGCTGTGACTACCCATCACACAGGATATACAGGCAGGGGGCGGGGCTGTGACTATCTCTCACACAGGATGTACAGGCAGGGGGCGGGGCTGTGACTACCTCTCACACAGGATATACAGGCAGGGGGCGGGGCTGTGACTACCTCTCACACAGGATATACAGGCAGGGGGCGGGGCTGTGACTACCTCTCACACAGGATATACAGGCAGGGGGCGGGGCTGTGACTTCGCCTCACACAGAATATACAGGCAGGGGGCGGGGCTGTGACTACCTCTCACACAGGATATACAGGCAGGGGGCGGGGCTGGGGCAGGCTGGTTGTCAGCAGTAGTAGACGCTGAGTATAAGTTACTGGAATGAGGGATAAGATTGGGGTGACTCCTCTCAGTATATGAGACTCCTGCTGTGAGAGAGGAGGAGGAGCTGCTCAGATGTTGCCCTGTGATTGTATAGATCTTGCAGTGGTGTCCCTCTGTCTGGCTGTAGGGGGCGCTATATTTCGCGCTCGTGTTCACATTCAAGGACGCGGCGGCGAGGGATCGGCATGTCCCGTAATCTGCAGGGTCTCCCTGATCCTCCAGGACAACGTGTCCATCTGCAGGGGCTGCAGCTGCCATGGCCCCTCCGGGAAAGCTGGGTGATGACTTGTATCAGCGCCATTACAGGTCGTCACTCAGCTTTCCCAGAGTCCGGCATGGACGGACAAGGAACCATCCAGAACCTCACCTGCAGGGACCCCCTCATCTGCAGGGACCCCCTCACCTGCAGGGACCCCCTCATCTCCAGAGACCCCCTCATCTGCAGGGACCCCCTCATCTCCAGGGACCCCTTCATCTGCAGGGACCCCCTCATCTCCAGGGACCCCCTCATCTGCAGGGACCCCCTCATCTCCAGGGACCCCCTCATCTCCAGGGACCCCTTCATCTCCAGGGACCCCCTCATCTGCAGGGACCCCCTCATCTGCAGGGACCCCCTCATCTGCAGGGTCCCCCTCATGTCCAGGGACCCCCTCATGTCCAGGGACCCCCTCACCTCCAGGGACCCCCTCATCTGCAGGGACCCCCTCACCTCCAGGGACCCCCTCACCTGCAGGGACCCCCTCATCTGCAGGGACCCCCTCATCTCCAGGGACCCCTTCATCTGCAGGGACCCCCTCATCTCCAGGGACCCCTTCATCTGCAGGGACCCCCTCACCTCCAGGGACCCCCTCACCTGCAGGGACCCCCTCATCTGCAGGGAACCCCTCATCTCCAGGGACCCCTTCATCTGCAGGGACCCCCTCATCTCCAGGGACCCCCTCACCTGCAGGGACCCCCTCATCTCCAGGGACCCCCTCATCTGCAGGGACCCCCTACTCCTTTAGGATCAGTTCTCTCGTTCAGTTTTTGATGTCCAGGGAAGAATACGACCCAGTGTGACCCCCACCTTACACATCACTGCCCCCCAGATCGGACCACATGTTCTCCTCAGTCGTGGATCCCCCCTAATGTCCAGGTCCCCCGGAACATGGAAGCCCTGGAGGGTGTGAATACTTATACATCGCACTGTAGATGATTGGGGGTCCCATCTCATGGTGGGGAGACCCTCATAGATGACCCCTTGGTGAGGATTCTAGATAACGCAGCTGGAACTGTTCATGTCGTTACTTTGTATCAGCGCAGAGCCCGGTGTGATACAATGTATCGGATGGCGAAGGGTTAAGGCGGCGCTGGTTGAATATGGGGTCAGCTGCTCCGCGTTGTCCCCCTCGTGTAGTGATGTAACTCCACGCAGTTATTACAGGACAGGCCCCAACAAGAGAGGGGGAGGGACTAACAGGGGGGTGTGTGCTGACTGACAGGGGCCCCCGCCAATCCCGGAGCCCCAAAATCATCACATACTGAGAGCAGAAGGGGGGGGGGGCAGAGATTAATGGGAAAAGAGCAGAAAATCAGGAGCCAAGACAGGAAGGAAGGAACAAAGTGAGGAGCCCCCTCCCTGCCCCCAACCATCACTCAGCATTATCCCGCCGGGCACCAAGGGGTTACTGATGGGAGAGCTAACCCTTCACCTGCCGCAGACTGTAACACAATGATTAGTAATAACAATGATCATGTGACCGCGACAAATGTGATGAAACTGTTAATAAGGGAAACTCCCAAACAACAAACAAATCTCCGACAATCCATCCGGAAACCCGAATGTCAGGAAGATCCCAAAATAATCAATGATACTGCAGAGTACTACTACTCCTATCCTGTATATATGTGCACAGTACAGTACTACTACTCCTATCCTGTATATATGAGCACAGCACAGTACTACTACTCCTATCCTGTATATATGGGCACAGCACAGTACTACTACTCCTATCCTGTATATATGGACACAGCACAGTACTACTACTCCTATCCTGTATATATGGGCACAGCACAATACTACTACTCCTATCCTGTATATATGAGCACAGTACTACTACTCCTATCCTGTATATATGGACACAGCACAGTACTACTACTCCTATCCTGTATATATGGGCACAGCACAATACTACTACTCCTATCCTGTATATATGTGCACAGTACAGTACTACTACTCCTATCCTGTATATATGAGCACAGCACAGTACTACTACTCCTATCCTGTATATATGAGCACAGCACAGTACTACTACTCCTATCCTGTATATATGTGCACAGTACAGTACTACTACTCCTATCCTGTATATATGGGCACAGCACAGTACTACTACTCCTATCCTGTATATATGGACACAGCACAGTACTACTACTCCTATCCTGTATATATGTGCACAGTACTACTACTCCTATCCTGTATATATGGACACAGCACAGTACTACTACTCCTATCCTGTATATATGGACACAGCACAGTACTACTACTCCTATCCTGTATATATGAGCACAGCACAGTACTACTACTCCTATCCTGTATATATGTGCACAGCACAGTACTACTCCTATCCTGTATATATGTGCACAGCACAGCACTACTACTCCTATCCAGTATATATGTGCACAGCACAGTACTACTACTCCTATCCTGTATATATGGGCACAGCACAGTACTACTACTCTTATCCTGTATATATGGACACACCACAGTACTACTGCTCCTATCCTGTATATATGGGCACAGCACAGTACTACTACTCCTATCCTGTATATATGAGCACAGCACAGTACTACTACTCCTATCCTGTATATATGGGCACAGCACAGTACAGTACTACTACTCCTATCCTGTCTATATGGACACAGCACAGTACTACTACTCCTATCCTGTATATATGAGCACAGCACAGTACTACTACTCCTATCCTGTATATATGGGCACAGCACAGTACTACTACTCCTATCCTGTATATATGAGCACAGTACTACTACTCCTATCCTGTATATATGAGCACAGCACAGTACTACTACTCCTATCCTGTATATATGGGCACAGCACAGTACTACTACTCCTCCTGTATATATGGGCACAGCACAGTACTACTACTCCTATCCTGTATATATGGGGACAGCACAGTACTACTTCTCCTGTATATAAACAGTGCACAGTACTACTTCACCTGTATATATATACAGTGCACAGTACTACTTCTCCTGTATATGTACAGTGCACAGTACTACTTCTCCTGTATATATATACAGTGCACAGTACTACTTCTCCTGTATATATATAGTGCACAGTACTACTTCTCCTGTATATATATATATGGGCAGTGCACAGTACTACTTCTCCTGTATATATATACAGTGCACAGTACTACTTCTCCTGTATATATACAGTGCACAGTACTACTTCTCCTGTATATATACAGTGCACAGTACTACTTCCCCTGTATATATACTGTGCACAGTACTACTTCTCCTGTATATATATATACAGTGCACAGTACTACTTCTCCTGTATATATATATATATATATATATATATATATATATATATATATATACAGTGCACAGTACTACTTCTCCTGTATATATACAGTGCACAGTACTACTTCTCCTGTATATATACAGTGCACAGTACTACTTCTCCTGTATATATATACAGTGCACAGTACTACTTCTCCTGTATATATACAGTGCACAGTACTACTTCTCCTGTATATATACAGTGCACAGTACTACTTCTCCTGTATATATATATACAGTGCACAGTACTACTTCTCCTGTATATATATACAGTGCACAGTACTACTTCTCCTGTATATATATACAGTGCACAGTACTACTTCTCCTGTATATATATACAGTGCACAGTACTACTTCTCCTGTATATATACAGTGCACAGTACTACTTCTCCTGTATATATAGTGCACAGTACTACTTCTCCTGTATATATGGGCAGTGCACAGTACTACTTCTCCTGTATATATGGGCAGTGCACAGTACTACTTCTCCTGTATATATACAGTGCACAGTACTACTTCTCCTGTATATATACAGTGCACAGTACTACTTCTCCTGTATATATACAGTGCACAGTACTACTTCTCCTGTATATATACAGTGCACAGTACTACTTCTCCTGTATATATATACAGTGCACAGTACTACTTCTCCTTTATATACACAGTGCACAGTACTACTTCTCCTGTATATATACAGTGCACAGTACTACTTCTCCTGTATATAAGGGCAGTGCACAGTACTACTTCTCCTGTATATATACAGTGCACAGTACTACTTCTCCAGTGTATATATACAGTGCACAGTACTACTTCTCCTGTATATATACAGTGCACAGTACTACTTCTCCTGTATATATATATACAGTGCACAGTACTACTTCTCCTGTATATATACAGTGCACAGTACTACTTCTCCTGTATATATACAGTGCACAGTACTACTTCTCCTGTATATATACAGTGCACAGTACTACTTCTCCTGTGTATATATACAGTGGACAGTACTACTTCTCCTGTGTATATATACAGTGCACAGTACTACTTCTCCTGTATATATGGGCAGTGCACAGTACTACTTCTCCTGTATATATACAGTGCACAGTACTACTTCTCCTGTATATATACAGTGCACAGTACTACTTCTCCTGTATATATACAGTGCACAGTACTACTTCTCCTGTATATATGGGCAGTGCACAGTACTACTTCTCCTGTATATATACAGTGCACAGTACTACTTCTCCTGTATATATACAGTGCACAGTACTACTTCTCCTGTATATATATACAGTGCACAGTACTACTTCTCCTGTATATATGGGCAGTGCACAGTACTACTTCTCCTGTATATATACAGTGCACAGTACTACTTCTCCTGTATATATACAGTGCACAGTACTACTTCTCCTGTATATATGGGCAGTGCACAGTACTACTTCTCCTGTATATATACAGTGCACAGTACTACTTCTCCTGTATATATATACAGTGCACAGTACTACTTCTCCTGTATATATACACTGCACAGTACTACTTCTCCTGTATATATATACAGTGCACAGTACTACTTCGCCTGTATATATATACAGTGCACAGTACTACTTCTCCTGTATATATACACTGCACAGTACTACTTCTCCTGTATATATGGGCAGTGCACAGTACTACTTCTCCTGTATATATACAGTGCACAGTACTACTTCTCCTGTATATATATACAGTGCACAGTACTACTTCTCCTGTATATATATACAGTGCACAGTACTACTTCTCCTGTATATATACACTGCACAGTACTACTTCTTCTGTGTATATATATACAGTGCAAAGTACTACCTCTCCTGTATATGTACAGTGCACAGTACTACTTCTCCTGTATATATACAGTGCACAGTACTACTTCTCCTGTATATATACAGTGCACAGTACTACTTCTCCTGTATATATACAGTGCACAGTACTACTTCTCCTGTGTATATATACAGTGCACAGTACTACTTCTCCTGTATATATGGGCAGTGCACAGTACTACTTCTCCTGTATATATATACAGTGCACAGTACTACTTCTCCTGTATATATGGGCAGTGCACAGTACTACTCCTCCTGTATATATACAGTGCACAGTACTACTTCTCCTGTATATATACAGTGCACAGTACTACTTCTCCTGTATATATATACAGTGCACAGTACTACTTCTCCTGTATATATACAGTGCACAGTACTACTTCTCCTGTATATATACAGTGCACAGTACTACTTCTCCTGTATATATATACAGTGCACAGTACTACTTCTCCTGTATATATACAGTGCACAGTACTACTTCTCCTGTATATATACAGTGCACAGTACTACTTCTCCTGTATATACAGTGCACAGTACTACTTCTCCTGTATATATATACAGTGCACAGTACTACTTCTCCTGTGTATATATATACAGTGCACAGTACTACTTCCCCTGTATATATACAGTGCACAGTACTACTTCTCCTGTATATATACACAGTGCACAGTACTACTTCTCCTGTATATATATACAGTGCACAGTACTACTTCTCCTGTATATATACAGTGCACAGTACTACTTCTCCTGTATATATACAGTGCACAGCACTACTTCTCCTGTGTATATATACAGTGCACAGTACTACTTCTCCTGTATATATGGGCAGTGCACAGTACTACTTCTCCTGTATATATATACAGTGCACAGTACTACTTCTCCTGTATATATACAGTGCACAGTACTACTTCTCCTGTATATATACAGTGCACAGTACTACTTCTCCTGTATATATATACAGTGCACAGTACTACTTCTCCTGTATATATACAGTGCACAGTACTACTTCTCCTGTATATATACAGTGCACAGTACTACTTCTCCTGTATATATATACAGTGCACAGTACTACTTCCCCTGTATATATATACAGTGCACAGTACTACTTCTCCTGTATATATATACAGTGCACAGTACTACTTCTCCTGTATATATACAGTGCACAGTACTACTTCTCCTGTATATATACAGTGCACAGTACTACTTCTCCTGTGTATATATATACAGTGCACAGTACTACTTCCCCTGTATATATACAGTGCACAGTACTACTTCTCCTGTATATATACACAGTGCACAGTACTACTTCTCCTGTATATATATACAGTGCACAGTACTACTTCTCCTGTATATATACAGTGCACAGTACTACTTCTCCTGTATATATATACAGTGCACAGTACTACTTCTCCTGTATATATATACAGTGCACAGTACTACTTCTCCTGTATATATACAGTGCACAGTACTACTTCTCCTGTATATATATACAGTGCACAGTACTACTTCTCCTGTATATATACAGTGCACAGTACTACTTCTCCTGTATATATACAGTGCACAGTACTACTTCTCCTGTGTATATATATACAGTGCACAGTACTACTTCCCCTGTATATATACAGTGCACAGTACTACTTCTCCTGTATATATATACAGTGCACAGTACTACTTCTCCTGTATATATACAGTGCACAGTACTACTTCTCCTGTATATATATAGTGCACAGTACTACTTCTCCTGTATATATACAGTGCACAGTACTACTTCTCCTGTATATATATAGTGCACAGTACTACTTCTCCTGTATATATACAGTGCACAGTACTACTTCTCCTGTATATATATAGTGCACAGTACTACTTCTCCTGTATATATACAGTGCACAGTACTACTTCCCCTGTATATATACAGTGCACAGTACTACTTCTCCTGTATATACAGTGCACAGTACTACTTCTCCTGTATATATATACAGTGCACAGTACTACTTCTCCTGTATATATACAGTGCACAGTACTACTTCTCCTGTATATATATACAGTGCACAGTACTACTTCTCCTGTATATATATACAGTGCACAGTACTACTTCTCCTGTATATATATACAGTGCACAGTACTACTTCTCCTGTATATATATACAGTGCACAGTACTACTTCTCCTGTATATATACAGTGCACAGTACTACTTCTCCTGTATATATATAGTGCACAGTACTACTTCTCCTGTATATATACAGTGCACAGTACTACTTCTCCTGTATATATATAGTGCACAGTACTACTTCTCCTGTATATATACAGTGCACAGTACTACTTCTCCTGTATATATACAGTGCACAGTACTACTTCCCCTGTATATATACAGTGCACAGTACTACTTCTCCTGTATATACAGTGCACAGTACTACTTCTCCTGTATATATACAGTGCACAGTACTACTTCTCCTGTATATATACAGTGCACAGTACTACTTCTCCTGTATATATACAGTGCACAGTACTACTTCTCCTGTATATATACAGTGCACAGTACTACTTCTCCTGTATAAATATACAGTGCACAGTACTACTTCTCCTGTATAAATATACAGTGCACAGTACTACTTCTCCTGTATATATACAGTGCACAGTACTACTTCTCCTGTATATATACAGTGCACAGTACTACTTCTCCTGGATATATATACAGTGCACAGTACTACTTCTCCTGTATATATACAGTGCACAGTACTACTTCTCCTGTATATATAGGCAGTGCACAGTACTACTTCTCCTGTATATATACAGTGCACAGTACTACTTCTCCTGTATATATGGGCAGTGCACAGTACTACTTCTCCTGTATATATGGGCAGTGCACAGTACTACTTCTCCTGTATATATGGGCAGTGCACAGTACTACTTCTCCTGTATATATGGGCAGTGCACAGTACTACTTCTCCTGTATATATGGGCAGTGCACAGTACTACTTCTCCTGTATATATACAGTGCACAGTACTACTTCTCCTGTATATATGGGCAGTGCACAGTACTACTTCTCCTGTATATATACAGTGCACAGTACTACTTCTCCTGTATATAAATAGTGCACAGTACTACTTCTCCTGTATGTATGGGCAGTGCACAGTACTACTTCTCCTGTATGTATGGGCAGTGCACAGTACTACTTCCCTCGTCCTGTAGGTCTGGACTCCCCTGTGGCTGTGTTGGGTCGGGTTGGTCCGGGCTCAGGACAGTGATGTATGGCTGGTGCTGGCGCTGGTGCCGGTGTTACTATATAAAGCTCCTCCTCGCGGCTCGGCTCTGTGGATGTGACCCAGTTTCCTTCCTCTCGTGCGTCTTCAATCTCTGACACCTTGGAATCACCTAGAGACGAGAGGACGACACGTAGCTCCTGAGCCCCCCATCCCCCTCGCGCTGAGCCCCCCGGGTGCCCCCTGTCCTCCTCACGCTGAGCCCCCCGGGTGCCCCCTGTCCCCCTCGCGCTGAGCCCCCCGGGTGCCCCCTGTCCCCCTCGCGCTGAGCCCCCCGGGTTCCCCCTGTCCCCCTCGCGCTGAGCCCCCCGGGTGCCCCCTGTCCCCCTCGCGCTGAGCCCCCCGGGTGCCCCCTGTCCCCCTCGCGCTGAGCCCCCCGGGTGCCCCCTGTCCCCCTCGCGCTGAGCCCCCCGGGTGCCCCCTGTCCCCCTCGCGCTGAGCCCCCCGGGTGCCCCCTGTCCCCCTCGCGCTGAGCCCCCCGGGTGCCCCCTGTCCCCCTCGCGCTGAGCCCCCCGGGTTCCCCCTGTCCCCCTCGCGCTGAGCCCCCCGGGTTCCCCGTCCCCCTCGCGCTGAGCCCCCTGGGTGACTCCTGTCCCCCTCGCGCTGAGCCCCCTGGGTGACCCCTGTCCCCTTCATAATGAGCCCCCTGTGTGGCCCAATGCTCAGAGCTATAGGCCCAGGTTACTAGAGTTCATTCCCCTTGTACTGAATGTAGGTCAGTGACCTCTAGTAACCTGGGTCACCTGATGTAGTGTCTTAGTTCTCTACATTTGCTATTTTTATGGGTTTTTGCTAGGAATGTTTTTGGATTCTGTTGGATTGTTAGTAATGGCGTAACTAGAATCGGATGGGACCCAGTGCAAAATATGTGTCCGGCCCCGGATGTAACGTATGAATCAGCAGCGACGCGGAGGGGACACCGGACACTGGATATTCTTTCTGTTTTCACTTTGGGGTTAGTTTGTCTCTAAAAGAGACTCCGGTCGTTACTCCGGTCGCCATTGTTACTATTGTCACCATTGTTACTCCGGTCGCCATTGTTACTATTGTCGCCATTGTTACTCCGGTCGCCATTGTTACTATTGTCGCCATTGTTACTATTGTCGCCATTGTTACTATTGTTTCCATTGTTACTCCGGTATCCATTGCCAATCCTCTAAGTTTATGAGGATGGGAAGTTGTAGCTAGTTGTCACACGTCTGCTGAATCTCTGCTGAACTTGTGCCAAGGGGACTCTTCAGTTGGTGACTACACGGTGCCGCACTCTCGCTTCTGAACTCTCCTGGAATTAAGTGGCAATGGTCGCCCCCTTTAAAAAAGACTGTCTGCTTCGATCAAAGATGCCCTTCTGTCTTCTTTGGCCACCCGAATGAATGATCGGAGGAGCTACGAGCTGAACTAGTGCAAGCCAGAGTCCGACAACCACCCCATTGGGCCCCTGTCTTCCGAAGACTCTCCCTGCCGTCCTCTGTGTCTGTTACCGAGGAACCAATGCAGGTGGATAAAACCCGGCTAACACCCCAAGAGTGCTCCAGACGAAGACCAGAGAACCTCTGGAGAAAGCGTTCCAGGATGGCACAATAGATTCAGACTTGTCCAGTTCGTCTTGCCTCCGTGATCTCTGCACCGTGGGTACCTGGGAGGAGCTTCCCTAGGTGAGAGCAAAGCTTCTCCACGCTTACACATACCTGTTCTACTCAGCTCCAGGACAGGTGCTCAGTTTCAAGCCTCTGCCTTTCTTGATTCCGGCTCTGCAGGAAACTTTGTGGATGCTGCCTGATCTCCCAGCATAACCTTCCTGTGGTCCGCCTTGAGAAGCCGCTGGTTATCTTATCTGTCAGTGGGCAAATCCTCACCGATACCGGCACCGCACTGAGCCCCTCCGAGTGCAAATTGGGCATTACATAAAGAGAGACTGTCCTTCCTGTTCCACTTCCTCTGTATTATTGGGCCTTCCATGGTTGCAGCAACACGCATCTGTCCTCGCCTGGCAGACTGGGGAAGTTCTTCACTGGGGTCCCGGGTGTCAGTGTCACTACCTCATGCCTCTCCACTAAGGTCTCCTCGTTGTCATCCAAGCGTCTGGTGTGTCTTCCCGCTGCCTATATGGACTATGCTGAAGTCTTCTCGGAGAAGCAAGCAGAGATCCTCGCTCTGCATCATCCCTACAATTGCCCTATAGAGCTGCCCCCGGGTACTTCACCCCCATGGGGCCGAGCTTACCCACTCTCCGTGCCATAAACTGCAGCCACGTCGGCCTACATCAAGGAGAATTTGCAGAAGGGATTTATCCGCAAGTCTTCTTCGCCTGCCGGTGCTGGTTTCTTCTTTGTGGCCAAGAAAGACGGTTCTCTCCGCCCCTGCATAGACTATCGCGGTCTTAGTAAGGTCACAGTGGAGAACCAATATCCACCACCCCGATCACGGAACTCTTTGACCACCTCCGTGGAGCCAAGATTTTCACTAAATTGGACTCCGGGGGCATAAAATCTTATCCGTATCCGCGAGGGTGACGAGTGGAAGACCGCCTTTAACACTCGGGACGGTCACCGAGTATCTGGTCATGCCCTTTGGACTGTGCAATGCGTCTGCAGTTTTAAAGAGTTTGTCAACGACATCTGCAACACCCCTGCCAATGCAAGGCAGAGGAGTTGTTGCGAATAAGCCCCTAATATGTATGTTCCCCTAGTAGAGAGTCTGATCAGCTCCTCTGCAGGACACTTTACATATGCTTAGGTAATTGTGCAGCGGTAGATACTGCCTGGATAGGCAAGGGTTAATGTTATTTAATGTTATCATCCAATGATGTTCCACTATTGTAACTGGAGTGTGATTGGAGAGTGAGATCACCTGACCAGGGATTAACTAAACCCTTAGCCAGGGGAGGAGTTAGCTCTCTTCAGGCCCAGCTCTCACCACATGAGGAGCTCCTGAGTGACACACTGAGTGACAGAGACAGCCTGTGCCTCACACACCTAGTGAGCCCACACAAAAACACCCAGGATTAAGCTGCAGCTTCCAGCATTGGACACAGATACATCCGAGCCTGCCCCTGCATCCAGGCTGATGACCCAACTCCTGAGGTTCCTCTCCAAGATCACTCCAGTACTGCCTTTATACAGAATCGTTTGGCCCGTTGCTGCTGTTGGTTGAATAAAAAACTGTAAGTTCCTTTTCTGCACAACGTTGCCTCCGTCTGGTCCCTGCTACGGCTGTATCACCATCAAGGGCGCCCCATCCATCTACCAGGGACACACACTACAGACTCTAATGGCTGCCCCAGGGAGAACCAGTATCACAGCCTCTCCCTCTATATCATTTCTTGCACACACCACCTGCTGGAGATCTGCCAGGCTGTGGGACAGCCCTCCGCTCCCCATATCAAGAACCGTGACACTAGCGTGCCTAGACCGCAACCGCCAGCCACTCCGGTATTCTGGGCCCCGACTGCCTCCAGGCCCCAAGAAAAGGCCCCGGTGCGGGATGTTGCACATCTTTAGAGACTTAGTTCCACCAGAAGAGTCTACGGCTCCTCGGATACATCATCTCTGACAAGGGACTACAGATGGGTCCTGCCAAGTTGTCTGCGGTTCTTCAATGGCCTCGCCCAGTAGGACTTTGGGCTATCCAGAGATTACTGGGCTCCGCTAATTACCATCAGCATTTCATTCTGCATTTCTCCTCCCTCGTGTCTACCATTGTGGCTCTAACAAAAAAAAAACGCCAATCCTAAGCTCTGGCCTCAGGCGGCTGAAGAAGCTTTCTCCAAGCTGAAGTCTGCCTTTGCCTCTGCTCCCTTTCTCACCCGGAGAAACCATTCCTGCTCGATGGTTGACGCCTCCTCGGTTGGTGCTGGAGACGTTCTTACCCAGAAAGGGCTCATAGGTCGAACCTTCATGTGCGGCTTCTTCTCTAAGACCTTTTCAGCTGCAGAGACGAACTACTCTATCAGTGATCGGGAGCTTCTGGCCATAGAAACTTGCCCTGGAAGAGTGGTGCTATCTTCTAGAGGGAGCTCGTCATCCAGTCAGTATCTATACAGATCACAAGAACCTCCTGTATATACAGACTGCTCAGCATCTCAATCTACAAAAGGCTTGTTGGTCCTTATTCTTCTCCCGCTTCAATTTCCTGATACATTTCCGTCCAGCAGAGAAGAACGTTAAGGCCGATGCTCTCTCTCGTGCCTCAGATGTCACTGCGGAAGATCCTGCTCCTCGACATATTCTTCCACCTGAACTCCTGGTTCTTGCTGCTCCTGTGGATCTGCAGCAGCTTCCTCCTGCCAAGGCCTATGTCCGATCAGCTCTTCGGAAGAGGATACTAACTTGGGGACATTGCTCTCGTGTGGCTGGGCACCCTGGGGTGCAACGCTCTGTTGTCCTCATTTCCCATTTCTACTGGTGGCCAGATCTGGTCAAGGATGGTCGGGGTTTTGTGGGCTCCGGCACTTCCTGTGCCCAAAACAAGCCATCTCATCTCAAACCAGCTGGTCGTCTTCTGCCGTTACTGATATCCAGGTGGCCATGGACTCACAAGGCCTTTGACTTTATCACGGATCTTCTGCCAACTTCCAGTAATACTGTCATCTGGGTGGTTAAAGACTGGTCCTCTAAGATGTCCCACTGCCGGGTCTGCCGTCAGCTCCTTGTCTTGCCAGCTTCATCCGCATCTTCCGGCTTCATGGACTTCCTCTGGACCATCTCAGACAGTGCGATCCAGTTTGTTTCCAGGTTCTGGCGTTCTTTGTGCAGCCCTAGTAAAGCTGGCCTTCTCCTTTTTATTAACCAAAAGGAAAATCTCTTGTGGTCATGGACATCGCACGTTATGTGCAGAAGATAGAAATGACATCATAATCCCTTTCCCTCTACCTGCTGCCATTGGCTGGGTCAGATGTCATCACCGGGGTTACTGCAGGTCATCCCGCAGTAACCTTATCCCCGGGGTCTGTGAGAGCTGGAAGCTGCTGTCACATGCGGGAAGATCCAGGTCTGTAACTTTCATCTCAGAATGACCAGAAGTCACAAGATCTTGGATCGCAAGAAAATGGATCAACTGAGCGCAGAGACTCCTCATCTACGCAGGACACTGGAGTCAGGAGAGACTGGGACCAGATCCAGGACTTCAGACTGAGCTGTGTAGGACAAGCTGAGAATCTGAGCCAGAACATGTCTTATAACATATATGACACATAACTCATCATATAACATAATATCCAATGTATATATATATAAAGATACAATGTTACTGTACGACCCCCAGCCCTAGGACTGTACGACCCCCAGCCCTAGGACTGTACGACCCCCAGCCCTAGGACTGTACGACCCCCAGCCCTAGGACTGTACGACCCCCAGCCCTAGGACTGTATGAACCCCAGCCCTAGGACTGTACGACCCCCAGCCCTAGGACTGTACGACCCCCAGCCCTAGGACTGTATGAACCCCAGCCCAACAAGTGTACGACCCCCAGCCCTAGGACTGTACGACCCCAAGCCCTAGGACTGTACGACCCCAAGCCCTAGGACTGTACGACCCCCAGCCCTAGGACTGTATGACCCCCAGCCCTAGGACTGTACGACCCCCAGCCCTCGGACTGTACGACCCCCAGCCCAACAAGTGTACGACCCCCAGCCCTCGGACTGTACGACCCCCAGCCCTCGGACTGTATGACCCCCAGCCCAACAAGTGTACGACCCCCAGCCCAACGACTGTATGACCCCCAGCCCTAGGACTGTACGACCCTAGACTCATATCCTATAACATCATGTAATATAACGCGGTTTATACCACTATAATATACATTGTAATATTACATAACTAGAACATAGTATACACTGCAGCCATTATAACCTGATGTAATGGAACATAATATCTTATAATGACCGCGCTGTATCATGGAGAGAACCGCCGAAATCATTGGAAGCGCTGCCCCCTGCAGTCAGGAAGTGTCGGTGCAGCCCCGGGAGTCACAAGCTTGTGGTAGGGTCCTCATGTCTTGTGTCCCAGACCCAAGTGATAATAGATGTGAGAATTATTTATTATGGCCGGAAGGAGGGAAGGAAGGAAGGAGGGAAGGAAGGAAGGAGGGAAGGAGGGGTATATAGTGATGAAGAGGGGGGGGGGTGGGCATCTCTGTAAATCAATTGCATTATAAAGTGTATAAACTTTACTTTCTAATTTAGTATTTTGATTCCATCTTCAAGATCTCTGCTTTCTGTAAGTGAATAGAAGCATTAACTCCAGGAAAAGGACATCACTTCTGCTTTGTCAGGGCAGATTACAGATTTACAAGTGGTCACAAGAGAGCAGACACGTGACGTCACATCAGAGGGTCGGGGGTATTAAGGGGGGGGGGTATTAATCCCCCGGAGCCGTCACCATTTCTGTAGGAAGTATAAATCAGACACATAGAAGTCCAGGGACTATCTTGTGTCAGGGGCGTTGGTGCGGTGCCCATGGCAGTCCCTCCTAAATGCAATCCCCCAGACTTGAGCCCCAGTCCCACTAGGAGCACCCCAGTTATCACTCTCCCCTAGTGTATCCTGCCCCCATGTACCCTTAAAGGGGGAGGCAACACTTCATTGTACAATCCTGATTTGATAAGGAACAAATGATATTCTCCGGGGACTGATGATTAGATAAGGATCTGATAAGGTCACTGATAAAGGACTATGGCAGGACCAGTGACGGAGCCATGGGGTACGATCGCTATGGCAGCGATGATGAAAATAAGAAGTCACCAGGAGATGACAAATCTCCACCACAATCAATCATCTTCTATCAATTCCATTTTTGACTTTAATCAGTTACTGAGCCGAGGAGCGGAAGCCGCCGTCATCCAGGGCCCCGGGGATCAATAGATACTCCAGCCACAGATCTGCTGGGACCAACATGAGCTTCATACTCTGCAGGTTACCCTCTTACCCACTGGGCTTATATCCTGTGCCAGGGCGGCCATATTGATCTGCGATTTCCGTTATTTCCTCCAGACTGAGGCTCTACTCCTGGAAGGGGAAATACATGGACCTATAGGGTCATGTGTAATAATGATGAGGTGAGGACGAGCGGAGCCAGAGGCATCAGCTTATGGTCTATACAGGGGGCACAGCCATAGGGAGACCCCATCCTCCATATAGAGTACTCAGGGGGCACAGCCATAGGGAGACCTCGTCCTCCATGTAGATTACTCAGGGGGCACAGCCATAGGGAGACCTCGTCCTCCATGTAGATTACTCAGGGGGCACAGCCATAGGGAGACCTCGTCCTCCATGTAGATTACTCAGGGGGCACAGTCATAGGGAGACCACGTCCTCCATGTGGATTACTCAGGGGGCACAGCCATAGGGAGACCCCGTCCTCCATGTAGAGTACTCAGGGGGCACAGCCATAGGGAGACCCCGTCCTCCATGTAGATTACTCAGGGGGCACAGCCATAGGGAGACCCCGTCCTCCATGTAGAGTACTCAGGGGGCACAGCCATAGGGAGACCCCGTCCTCCATGTAGAGTACTCAGGGGGCACAGCCATAGGGAGACCCCGTCCTCCATGTAGATTACTCAGGGGGCACAGTCATAGGGAGGCCCCGTCCTCCATATGGATTACTCAGGGGGCACAGCCATAGGGAGACCCCGTCCTCCATGTAGAGTACTCAGGGGGCACAGCCATAGGGAGACCCCGTCCTCCATGTAGATTACTCAGGGGGCACAGCCATAGGGAGGCCCCGTCCTCCATGTAGAGTACTCAGGGGGCACAGTCATAGGGAGGCCCCGTCCTCCATGTAGATTACTCAGGGGGCACAGCCATAGGGAGACCCCGTCCTCCATGTAGAGTACTCAGGGGGCACAGCCATAGGGAGACCCCGTCCTCCATGTGGATTACTCAGGGGGCACAGCCATAGGGAGACCCCGTCCTCCATGTAGATTACTCAGGGGGCACAGTCATAGGGAGACCCCGTCCTCCATGTAGATTACTCAGGGGGCACAGCCATAGGGAGACCCCGTCCTCCATGTAGATTACTCAGGGGGCACAGCCATAGGGAGACCCCGTCCTCCATGTAGAGTACTCAGGGGGCACAGCCATAGGGAGACCCCGTCCTCCATGTAGAGTACTCAGGGGGCACAGCCATAGGGAGACCCCGTCCTCCATGTAGAGTACTCAGGGGGCACAGCCATAGGGAGACCCCGTCCTCCATGTAGAGTACTCAGGGGGCACAGTCATAGGGAGACCCCGTCCTCCATGTAGAGTACTCAGGGGGCACAGCCATAGGGAGGCCCCGTCCTCCATGTAGAGTACTCAGGGGGCACAGCCATAGGGAGACCCCGTCCTCCATGTAGAGTACTCAGGGGGCACAGCCATAGGGAGACCCCGTCCTCCATGTAGAGTACTCAGGGGGCACAGCCATAGGGAGACCCCGTCCTCCATGTAGATTACTCAGGGGGCACAGCCATAGGGAGACCCCGTCCTCCATGTAGAGTACTCAGGGGGCACAGCCATAGGGAGACCCCGTCCTCCATGTAGAGTACTCAGGGGGCACAGCCATAGGGAGACCCCGTCCTCCATGTAGAGTACTCAGGGGGCACAGCCATAGGGAGACCCCGTCCTCCATGTAGATTACTCAGGGGGCACAGCCATAGGGAGACCCCGTCCTCCATGTAGATTACTCAGGGGGCACAGCCATAGGGAGACCCCATCCTCCATGTAGAGTACTCAGGGGGCACAGCCATAGGGAGACCCCATCCTCCATGTAGATTACTCAGGGGGCACAGTCATAGGGAGACCCCGTCCTCCATGTAGATTACTCAGGGGGCACAGCCATAGGGAGACCCCGTCCTCCTTATAGATTCCTCTTAGGAACAGTTTATAGTTTAATAATGACATTGTTATTATTTTATTATTATTATTA
Organism: Engystomops pustulosus; assembly: GCF_040894005.1. Classification (NCBI taxonomy): domain Eukaryota; kingdom Metazoa; phylum Chordata; class Amphibia; order Anura; family Leptodactylidae; genus Engystomops; species Engystomops pustulosus. Next base: position 4,728,905 of record NC_092413.1, read on the forward strand.
TTACATTGTTATTATTATTACATTGTTACATTTTTTTATTATTATTATTATGATTATCTTGTTGTTGTTGTTATTATTATTATTATTACATTGTTATTATTACTACATTGTGATATTGTTATTATGATTATAATATTGTTACATTGTTCCAGCTCTCAAACTATTCTACAAGGTGAAGAGCGACGCTGACACCTGCTGGTAAGGAGATGTAGTGCAGCAGCACACTCTGACCTCTCCTGATGCTTTTAGGGTCACTTGATCCTTATTACACTTTTGGGAGGGGTCGGGGTTTTTGGGGTGTAGAGCCCCCGGGTCGGTGCCAGTCTAGGAGCCGCCATGAAGGTTGTTCTAGGGGAGCGGCTTCTCAGGTATGAGCTCAGGATTACTAATAGCGAGGCCTGAGCCTGGATATTAGGGTCAGGGTCCATTAGGGCCACATGAAGCGCCCATTGTCCCCACATAACCCATGATGATTGTCCTCATTGCCAGTACACAGAACCCCAATGGCCCAAACTTATCAGAACCAGTACAGTCCATACTATGTGCAGGGGGAACCAGATTCCATCATAACTGGGGTCCGGTAACCTGTCGCCCCCCGCACTGCTCGGGAGGTGAATACAGACGGGATGTAATTGTAACAAACCTTCAGCTCTATTGTTAGAGTCATTTATATCCCCAATATATCAGCATCTCCCCCAAAACCTGCTGCTTCGACAGGCTCTATAGTCAGGCTGTTGTCTCTGTTATCAGCCGGCTCTCTAGTCAGGCTGTTGTCTCTGTTATCAGCCGGCTCTCTAGTCAGGCTGTTGTCTCTGTTATCAGCCGGCTCTATAGTCAGGCTGTTGTCTCTGTTATCAGCCGGCTCTATAGTCAGGCTGTTGTCTCTGTTATCAGCCGGCTCTATAGTCAGGCTGTTGTCTCTGTTATCAGCCGGCTCTATAGTCAGGCTGTTGTCTCTGTTATCAGCCGGCTCTATAGTCAGGCTGTTGTCTCTGTTATCAGCCGGCTCTATAGTCAGGCTGTTGTCTCTTTTATCAGCCGGCAATATAGTCAGGCTGTTGTCTCTGTTATCAGCCAGCTCTATAGTCAGGCTGTTGTCTCTGTTATCAGCCGGCTCTCGTCAGGCTGTTGTCTCTGTTATCAGCCAGCTCTATAGTCAGGCTGTTGCATCAGCAGAGCCGGCTCATTGTTCGTCACCTCCAGCCTCCTTGTTGCATCAGCCACAGAATTTGCATCAGCTCCCACATTGCTCCTTATTCTTCCTGATCCTCTCACTGTCTGTGACGTCTGAGATTATTCCGGGGCCTTTATCTTATTTCTTATAAATTACCAGATATTTCCCTTACAATCAGGACACAGAAGGTACCACGAGGGGGGGGGGGGGGGGGGGGAGTGCTGCTCCGCATTCAAGAATAAGTGGAATGGGATAAATTTATCCGAAGAATAAAAACAGCCCCAACACCAGGTGACAGCACAACTACAGACCCCAGACCAGATCCCAAAATGAAGTGACCCGAGCCCAGATCTCAGAATATTTAAAGACCAAAGACCAGAACCTAGAAAAACTGAAACCCAACAACCCATAATAACTACAGACCTCAGACAAGACCCCAGAATAACTACAGACCCCAGACCAGACCCCAGAATAACTACAGACCCCCAGACCAGACCCCAGAATAACAATAGACCCCAAACCAGACCCCAGAATAACCACAGACCCCAGACCAGACCCCAGAATAACCACAGACCCCAGACCAGACCTCAGAATAACTACAGACCCCAGAATCACTACAGACCCCAGACCAGACCCCAGAATAACTACAAACCCCAAACCAGACCCCAGAATAACCACAGACCCCAGAATAACTACAGACCCCCAGACCCCAGAATAACTATAGACCCCCAGACACCAGAATAACTACAGACCCCCAGACCCCAGAATAACTACAGACCCCAGACCAGACCCCAGAATAACCACAGACCCCAAACCAGACCTCAGAATAACTACAGACCCCCAGACCCCAGAATAACTACAGACCCCAGACCAGACCCCAGAATAACTACAGACCCCCAGACCAGACCCGAGAATAACTACAGACCCCAGACCAGACCCAAGAATAACTACAGACCCCCAGACCAGACCCCAGAATAACTACAGACCCCAGACCAGACCCCAGAATAACTACAGACCCCAGACCAGACCCCAGAATAACTACAGACCCCCAGACCAGACCCCAGAATAACTACAGACCCCCAGACCAGACCCCAGAATAACTACAGACGCCAGAATAACTACAGACCCCAGACCAGACCCCAGAATAACTACAGACCCCAAGACCAGACCCCAGAATAACTACAGACCCCAGACCAGACCCCAGAATAACTACAGACCCCAGACCAGACCCCAGAATAACTACAGACCCCAGACCAGAGCCCAGAATAACTACAGACCCCAGACCAGAGCCCAGAATAACTACAGACCCCAGACCAGAGCCCAGAATAACTACAGACCCCAGACCAGACCCCACAATAACTACAGACCCCAGAATAACTACAGACCCCCAGACCAGACGCCAGAATAACTACAGACCCCAGACCAGACCCCAGAATAACTACAGACCCCCAGACCCCAGAATAACTACAGACCCCAGACCAGAGCCCAGAATAACTAGAGACCCCAGAATAACTACAGACCCCCAGACCAGACCCCAGAATAACTACAGACCCAAGACCAGACCCCAGAATAACTACAGACCCCAGACCAGAGCCCACAATAACTACAGACCCCAGAATAACTACAGACCCCAGACCAGACCCCAGAATAACTACAGACCCCCAGACCCCAGAATAACTACAGACCCCAGACCAGAGCCCAGAATAACTACAGACCCCAGACCAGACCCCAGAATAACCACAGACCCCAAACCAGACCTCAGAATAACTACAGACCCCCAGACCCCAGAATAACTACAGACCCCAGACCAGACCCCAGAATAACTACAGACCCCCAGACCAGACCCGAGAATAACTACAGACCCCAGACCAGACCCAAGAATAACTACAGACCCCCAGACCCCAGAATAACTACAGACCCCAGACCAGACCCCAGAATAACTACAGACCCCAGACCAGACCCCAGAATAACTACAGACCCCAGACCAGACCCCAGAATAACTACAGACCCCCACACCAGACCCCAGAATAACTACAGACCCCCAGACCAGACCCCAGAATAACCACAGACCCCAGACCAGACCCCAGAATATCTACAGACCCCAGACCAGACCTCAGAATAACTACAGACCCCAGACCAGAGCCCAGAATAACTACAGACCCCAGACCAGACCCCAGAATAACTACAGACCCCAGACCAGAGCCCACAATAACTACAGACCCCAGAATAACTACAGACCCCAGACCAGACCCCAGAATAACTACAGACCCCCAGAGCCCAGAATAACTACAGACCCCAGACCAGAGCCCAGAATAACTACAGACCCCAGACCAGACCCCAGAATAACTACAGACCCCAGACCAGACCCGAGAATAACTACAGACCCCAGACCAGACCCCAGAATAACTACAGACCCCAGAATAACTACAGACCCCAGACCAGACCCGAGAATAACTACAGACACCAGACCAGACCCCAGAATAACTACAGACCCCAGACCAGACCCCAGAATAACTACAGACCCCCAGACCAGACCCGAGAATAACTACAGACCCCAGACCAGAGCCCAGAATAACTAGAGACCCCAGACCAGAGCCCAGAATAACTAGAGACCCCAGACCAGACTCCAGAATAACTACAGACCCCCAGAGCCCAGAATAACTACAGACCCCAGACCAGAGCCCAGAATAACTACAGACCCCAGACCAGACCCCAGAATAACTACAGACCCCAGACCAGACCCGAGAATAACTACAGACCCCAGACCAGACCCCAGAATAACTACAGACCCCAGAATAACTACAGACCCCAGACCAGACCCCAGAATAACTACAGACACCAGACCAGACCCCAGAATAACTACAGACTCCAGAATAACTACAGACCCCAGACCAGACCCCAGAATAACTACAGACCCCAGACCAGACCCCAGAATAACTACAGACACCAGACCAGACCCCAGAATAACTACAGACCCCAGACCAGACCCCAGAATAACTACAGACACCAGACCAGACCCCAGAATAACTACAGACTCCAGAATAACTACAGACCCCAGACCAGACCCCAGAATAACTACAGACCCCCAGACCAGACACCAGAATAACTACAGACCCCAGACCAGACTCCAGAATAACTACAGACCCCAGACCAGACCAGACCAGAGCCCACAATAACTACAGACCCCAGAATAACTACAGACCCCCAGACCAGACGCCAGAATAACTACAGACCCCAGACCAGACCCCAGAATAACTACAGACCCCCAGACCCCAGAATAACTACAGACCCCAGACCAGAGCCCAGAATAACTACAGACCCCAGAATAACTACAGACCCCAAAGCAGAGCCCAGAATAACTACAGACCCCAGAATAACTACAGACCCCAGTCCAGAGCCCAGAATAACTACAGACCCCAGACCAGACTCCAGAATAACTACAGACCCAAGACCAGACCCCGGAATAACTACAGACCCCAGACCAGACCCCAGAATAACCACAGACACCAGACCAGACCCCAGAATAACTACAGACACCAGACCAGACCCCAGAATAACTACAGACCCCAGACCAGACCCCAGAATAAATATAGACCCCCAGAGCCCAGAATAACTACAGACCCCAGACCAGACCCCAGAATAACTACAGACCCCAGAATAACTACAGACCCCAGACCAGACGCCAGAATAACTACAGACCCCAGACCAGAGCCCAGAATAACTACAGACCCCAGACCAGACCCCAGAATAACTACAGACCCCAGACCAGACGCCAGAATAACTACAGACACCAGACCAGACGCCAGAATAACTACAGACCCCAGACCAGACCCCAGAATAACTATAGACCCCAGACCAGACCCCAGAATAACTATAGACCCCAGACCAGACCCCAGAATAACTACAGACCCCCAGAGGCCAGAATAACTACAGACCCCAGACCAGACCCCAGAATAACTACAGACCCCAGACCAGACCCCAGAATAACTACAGACCAGACCCCAGAATAACTACAGACCCCAGACCAGACCCCAGAATAACTACAGACACCAGACCAGACCCCAGAATAACTACAGACCCCAGACCAGACCCCAGAATAACTACAGACCCCAGAATAACTACAGACCCCAGATCAGACCCCAGAATAACTACAGACACCAGACCAGACCCCAGAATAACTACAGACCCCAGACCAGACCCCAGAATAACTACAGACCCCAGACCAGACCCCAAAATAACTACAGACCCCAAAACCCAGAACAACTACAGCACCCAGACCCCAGAATAACTACAGACCCCAGACCAGACCCCAGAATAACTACAGACCCCCAGACCAGACCCCAGAATAACTACAGACCCCCAGACCAGAGCCCAGAACAACTAGAGACCCCAGACCAGACCCCAGAATAACTACAGACCCCAGACCAGACCCCAGAATAACTACAGACCCCAGACCAGACCAGACCCCAGAATAACTACAGACCCCCAGACCAGACCCAAGAATAACTACAGACCCCAGACCAGACCCCAGAATAACTACAGACCCCCAGACCCCAGAATAACTACAGACCCCAGACCAGAGCCCAGAATAACTACAGACCCCAGATCGGACCCCAGAATAACTACAGACCCCAGACCAGACGCCAGAATAACTACAGACTCCAGACCAGACGCCAGAATAACTACAGACCCCAAAACCCAGAACAACTACAGCACCCAGACCCCAGAATAACTACAGACCCCCAGACCAGACCCCAGAATAACTACAGACCCCCAGACCAGACCCCAGAATAACTACAGACCCCAGACCAGACCCCAGAATAACTACAGACCCCCAGACCAGAGCCCAGAACAACTAGAGACCCCAGACCAGACCCCAGAATAACTACAGACCCCAGACCAGACCCCAGAATAACTACAGACCCCAGACCAGACCAGACCCCAGAATAACTACAGACCCCCAGACCAGACGCCAGAATAACTACAGACCCCAGACCAGACCCCAGAATAACTACAGACCCCCAGACCCCAGAATAACTACAGACCCCAGACCAGACCCCAGAATAACTACAGACCCCCAGACCCCAGAATAACTACAGACCCCAGACCAGAGCCCAGAATAACTACAGACCCCAGAATAACTACAGACCCCCAGACCAGACGCCAGAATAACTACAGACACCAGACCAGACCCCAGAATAACTATAGACCCCAGACCAGAGCCCAGAATAACTATAGACCCCAGACCAGAGCCCAGAATAACTATAGACCCCAGACCAGACCCCAGAATAACTACAGACCCCAGACCAGACCCCAAAATAACTACATACAGTCCCCAGAATAACTAGAGACCCCCAGACCAGACCCCAGAATAACTACAGACTCCAGACCAGACCCCAGAATAACTACAGACCCCAGACCAGACCCCAGAATAACTACAGACCCCCAGAGCCCAGAATAACTACAGACCCCAGACCAGAGCCCAGAATAACAACAGAGCCCAGACCAGACCCCAGAATAACTACAGACCCCAGACCAGACCCCAGAATAACTACAGACCCCAGACCAGACCCCAGAATAACTACAGACTCCAGACCAGAGCCCAGAATAACTACAGACCCCAGACCAGACCCCAGAATAACTACAGACCCCAGACCAGACCCGAGAATAACTACAGACACCAGACCAGACCCCAGAATAACTACAAACTCCAGAATAACTACAGACCCCAAAACCCAGAACAACTACAGCACCCAGACCCCAGAATAACTACAGACCCCAGAATAACTACAGACCTCAGACAAGACCCCAGAATAACTACAGACCCCAGACAAGACCCCAGAATAACTCCAGACCCCAGACAAGACCCCAGAATAACTACAGACCCCAGACTAGACCCCAGAATAACTACAGACTCCAGACCCCAGAATAACTACAGACTCCAGACCAGACCCCAGAATAACTACAGACCCCAGACCAGACCCCAGACCGGAACCCAGAATAACTACAGACCCCAGACAAGACCCCAGAATAACTACAGACCCCAGACCAGACCCCAGAATAACTACAGACTCCAGACCAGACCCCAGAATAACAACAGACCCCAGAATAACAACAGACCCCAGAATAACAACAGACCCCCAGACCAGACCCCAGAATAACAACAGACCCCAGACCAGAGCCCAGAATAACTACAGACCCCCTGACCAGACGCCAGAATAACTACAGACACCAGACCAGACCCCAGAATAACTATAGACCCCAGACCAGAGCCCAGAATAACTATAGACCCCAGACCAGAGCCCAGAATAACTATAGACCCCAGACCAGACCCCAGAATAACTACAGACCCCAGACCAGACCCCAAAATAACTACATACAGTCCCCAGAATAACTAGAGACCCCCAGACCAGACCCCAGAATAACTACAGACTCCAGACCAGACCCCAGAATAACTACAGACCCCAGACCAGACCCCAGAATAACTACAGACCCCCAGAGCCCAGAATAACTACAGACCCCAGACCAGAGCCCAGAATAACAACAGAGCCCAGACCAGACCCCAGAATAACTACAGACCCCAGACCAGAGCCCAGAATAACTACAGACCCCAGACCAGACCCCAGAATAACTACAGACTCCAGACCAGAGCCCAGAATAACTACAGACCCCAGACCAGACCCCAGAATAACTGCAGACCCCAGACCAGACCCGAGAATAACTACAGACCCCAGAATAACTACAGACCCCAGAATAACAACAGACCCCAGAATAACTACAAACTCCAGAATAACTACAGACCCCAAAACCCAGAACAACTACAGCACCCAGACCCCAGAATAACTACAGACCTCAGACAAGACCCCAGAATAACTACAGACCCCAGACAAGACCCCAGAATAACTCCAGACCCCAGACAAGACCCCAGAATAACTACAGACCCCAGACCAGACACCAGAATAACTACAGACCCCCAGACCAGACCCCAGAATAACTACAAACCCCCAGACCAGACCCCAGAATAACTACAGACCCAAGACCAGACCCCAGAATAACTACAAACCCCAGAATAACTACAGACTCCAGACCCCAGAATAACTACAGACTCCAGACCAGACCCCAGAATAACTACAGACCCCAGACCAGACCCCAGACCGGAACCCAGAATAACTACAGACCCCAGACAAGACCCCAGAATAACTACAGACCCCAGACCAGACCCCAGAATAACTACAGACTCCAGACCAGACCCCAGAATAACAACAGACCCCAGAATAACAACAGACCCCAGAATAACAACAGACCCCCAGACCAGACCCCAGAATAACAACAGACCCCATACCAGTCCCTAGAATAACTACAGACCCCAGAATAACTACAGACACCAGACCAGACCTCAGAATAACTACAGACCCCAGAATAACTACAGACCAAAGACCAGACCCCAGAATAACTACAGACCCCAGACCAGACACCAGAATAACTAGAGACCCCAGACCAGACACCAGAATAGAATAACTAGAGACCCCAGACCAGACTCCAGAATAGAATAACTAGAGACCCCAGACCAGACTCCAGAATAGAATAACTACAGACCCCAGACCAGACTCCAGAATAACTACAGACCCCAGACCAGACTCCAGAATAACTACAGACCCCAGACCAGACTCCAGAATAACTAGAGACCCCAGACCAGAGCCCAGAATAACTACAGACCCCAGACCCGACCCCAGAATAACTACAGACCCCAGACCAGAGCCCAGAATAACTACAGACCCCCAGACCCCAGAATAACTACAGACCCCAGACCAGACCCCAGAATAACTACAGACCCCAGACCAGACCCCAGAATAACTACAGACCCCAGACCAGACCCCAGAATAACTACAGACCCCAGACCAGACCCCAGAATAACTACAGACCCCAGACCAGACCCCAGAATAACTACAGACCCCCAGAGCCCAGAATAACTACAGACCCCAGACCAGAGCCCAGAATAACAACAGAGCCCAGACCAGACCCCAGAATAACTACAGACCCCAGACCAGACCCCAGAATAACTACAGACCCCAGACCAGACCCCAGAATAACTACAGACTCCAGACCAGAGCCCAGAATAACTACAGACCCCAGACCAGACCCCAGAATAACTGCAGACCCCAGACCAGACCCGAGAATAACTACAGACCCCAGAATAACTACAGACCCCAGAATAACAACAGACCCCAGAATAACTACAAACTCCAGAATAACTACAGACCCCAAAACCCAGAACAACTACAGCACCCAGACCCCAGAATAACTACAGACCTCAGACAAGACCCCAGAATAACTACAGACCCCAGACAAGACCCCAGAATAACTCCAGACCCCAGACAAGACCCCAGAATAACTACAGACCCCAGACCAGACACCAGAATAACTACAGACCCCCAGACCAGACCCCAGAATAACTACAAACCCCCAGACCAGACCCCAGAATAACTACAGACCCAAGACCAGACCCCAGAATAACTACAAACCCCAGAATAACTACAGACTCCAGACCCCAGAATAACTACAGACTCCAGACCAGACCCCAGAATAACTACAGACCCCAGACCAGACCCCAGACCGGAACCCAGAATAACTACAGACCCCAGACAAGACCCCAGAATAACTACAGACCCCAGACCAGACCCCAGAATAACTACAGACTCCAGACCAGACCCCAGAATAACAACAGACCCCAGAATAACAACAGACCCCAGAATAACAACAGACCCCCAGACCAGACCCCAGAATAACAACAGACCCCATACCAGTCCCTAGAATAACTACAGATCCCAGAATAACTACAGACCCCAGACCAGACCTCAGAATAACTACAGACCCCAGAATAACTACAGACCAAAGACCAGACCCCAGAATAACTACAGACCCCAGACCAGACACCAGAATAACTAGAGACCCCAGACCAGACACCAGAATAGAATAACTAGAGACCCCAGACCAGACTCCAGAATAGAATAACTACAGACCCCAGACCAGACTCCAGAATAACTACAGACCCCAGACCAGACTCCAGAATAACTACAGACCCCAGACCAGACTCCAGAATAACTAGAGACCCCAGACCAGAGCCCAGAATAACTACAGACCCCAGACCCGACCCCAGAATAACTACAGACCCCAGACCAGAGCCCAGAATAACTACAGACCCCCAGACCCCAGAATAACTACAGACCCCAGACCAGACCCCAGAATAACTACAGACCCCAGACCAGACCCCAGAATAACTACAGACCCCAGACCAGACCCCAGAATAACTACAGACCCCAGACCAGACCCCAGAATAACTACAGACCCCAGACCAGACCCCAGAATAACTACAGACCCCAGACCAGACCCCAGAATAACTACAGACACCAGACCAGACCCCAGAATAACTACAGACTCCAGAATAACTACAAACCCCAGACCAGAGCCCAGAATAACTACAGACCCCAGACCAGACCCCAGAATAACTACAGACCCCAGACCAGACCTCAGAATAACTACAGACCCCAGAATAACTACAGACCCCAGACCAGACCCCAGAATAACTACAGACACCAGACCAGACCCCAGAATAACTACAGACTCCAGAATAACTACAGACCCCAGACCAGACCCCAGAATAACTACAGACCCCAGACCAGACCCCAGAATAACTACAGACACCAGACCAGACCCCAGAATAACTACAGACTCCAGAATAACTACAGACCCCAGACCAGACCCCAGAATAACTACAGACCCCCAGACCAGACACCAGAATAACTACAGACCCCAGACCAGACTCCAGAATAACTACAGACCCCAGACCAGACCAGACCAGAGCCCACAATAACTACAGACCCCAGAATAACTACAGACCCCCAGACCAGACGCCAGAATAACTACAGACCCCAGACCAGACCCCAGAATAACTACAGACCCCCAGACCCCAGAATAACTACAGACCCCAGACCAGAGCCCAGAATAACTACAGACCCCAGAATAACTACAGACCCCAAAGCAGAGCCCAGAATAACTACAGACCCCAGAATAACTACAGACCCCAGTCCAGAGCCCAGAATAACTACAGACCCCAGACCAGACTCCAGAATAACTACAGACCCAAGACCAGACCCCGGAATAACTACAGACCCCAGACCAGACCCCAGAATAACCACAGACACCAGACCAGACCCCAGAATAACTACAGACACCAGACCAGACCCCAGAATAACTACAGACCCCAGACCAGACCCCAGAATAAATATAGACCCCCAGAGCCCAGAATAACTACAGACCCCAGACCAGACCCCAGAATAACTACAGACCCCAGAATAACTACAGACCCCAGACCAGACGCCAGAATAACTACAGACCCCAGACCAGAGCCCAGAATAACTACAGACCCCAGACCAGACCCCAGAATAACTACAGACCCCAGACCAGACGCCAGAATAACTACAGACACCAGACCAGACGCCAGAATAACTACAGACCCCAGACCAGACCCCAGAATAACTATAGACCCCAGACCAGACCCCAGAATAACTATAGACCCCAGACCAGACCCCAGAATAACTACAGACCCCCAGAGGCCAGAATAACTACAGACCCCAGACCAGACCCCAGAATAACTACAGACCCCAGACCAGACCCCAGAATAACTACAGACCAGACCCCAGAATAACTACAGACCCCAGACCAGACCCCAGAATAACTACAGACACCAGACCAGACCCCAGAATAACTACAGACCCCAGACCAGACCCCAGAATAACTACAGACCCCAGAATAACTACAGACCCCAGATCAGACCCCAGAATAACTACAGACACCAGACCAGACCCCAGAATAACTACAGACCCCAGACCAGACCCCAGAATAACTACAGACCCCAGACCAGACCCCAAAATAACTACAGACCCCAAAACCCAGAACAACTACAGCACCCAGACCCCAGAATAACTACAGACCCCAGACCAGACCCCAGAATAACTACAGACCCCCAGACCAGACCCCAGAATAACTACAGACCCCCAGACCAGAGCCCAGAACAACTAGAGACCCCAGACCAGACCCCAGAATAACTACAGACCCCAGACCAGACCCCAGAATAACTACAGACCCCAGACCAGACCAGACCCCAGAATAACTACAGACCCCCAGACCAGACCCAAGAATAACTACAGACCCCAGACCAGACCCCAGAATAACTACAGACCCCCAGACCCCAGAATAACTACAGACCCCAGACCAGAGCCCAGAATAACTACAGACCCCAGATCGGACCCCAGAATAACTACAGACCCCAGACCAGACGCCAGAATAACTACAGACTCCAGACCAGACGCCAGAATAACTACAGACCCCAAAACCCAGAACAACTACAGCACCCAGACCCCAGAATAACTACAGACCCCCAGACCAGACCCCAGAATAACTACAGACCCCCAGACCAGACCCCAGAATAACTACAGACCCCAGACCAGACCCCAGAATAACTACAGACCCCCAGACCAGAGCCCAGAACAACTAGAGACCCCAGACCAGACCCCAGAATAACTACAGACCCCAGACCAGACCCCAGAATAACTACAGACCCCAGACCAGACCAGACCCCAGAATAACTACAGACCCCCAGACCAGACGCCAGAATAACTACAGACCCCAGACCAGACCCCAGAATAACTACAGACCCCCAGACCCCAGAATAACTACAGACCCCAGACCAGACCCCAGAATAACTACAGACCCCCAGACCCCAGAATAACTACAGACCCCAGACCAGAGCCCAGAATAACTACAGACCCCAGAATAACTACAGACCCCCAGACCAGACGCCAGAATAACTACAGACACCAGACCAGACCCCAGAATAACTATAGACCCCAGACCAGAGCCCAGAATAACTATAGACTACAGACCAGAGCCCAGAATAACTATAGACCCCAGACCAGACCCCAGAATAACTACAGACCCCAGACCAGACCCCAAAATAACTACATACAGTCCCCAGAATAACTAGAGACCCCCAGACCAGACCCCAGAATAACTACAGACTCCAGACCAGACCCCAGAATAACTACAGACCCCAGACCAGACCCCAGAATAACTACAGACCCCCAGAGCCCAGAATAACTACAGACCCCAGACCAGAGCCCAGAATAACAACAGAGCCCAGACCAGACCCCAGAATAACTACAGACCCCAGACCAGACCCCAGAATAACTACAGACCCCAGACCAGACCCCAGAATAACTACAGACTCCAGACCAGAGCCCAGAATAACTACAGACCCCAGACCAGACCCCAGAATAACTACAGACCCCAGACCAGACCCGAGAATAACTACAGACACCAGACCAGACCCCAGAATAACTACAAACTCCAGAATAACTACAGACCCCAAAACCCAGAACAACTACAGCACCCAGACCCCAGAATAACTACAGACCCCAGAATAACTACAGACCTCAGACAAGACCCCAGAATAACTACAGACCCCAGACAAGACCCCAGAATAACTCCAGACCCCAGACAAGACCCCAGAATAACTACAGACCCCAGACTAGACCCCAGAATAACTACAGACTCCAGACCCCAGAATAACTACAGACTCCAGACCAGACCCCAGAATAACTACAGACCCCAGACCAGACCCCAGACCGGAACCCAGAATAACTACAGACCCCAGACAAGACCCCAGAATAACTACAGACCCCAGACCAGACCCCAGAATAACTACAGACTCCAGACCAGACCCCAGAATAACAACAGACCCCAGAATAACAACAGACCCCAGAATAACAACAGACCCCCAGACCAGACCCCAGAATAACAACAGACCCCAGACCAGAGCCCAGAATAACTACAGACCCCCAGACCAGACGCCAGAATAACTACAGACACCAGACCAGACCCCAGAATAACTATAGACCCCAGACCAGAGCCCAGAATAACTATAGACCCCAGACCAGAGCCCAGAATAACTATAGACCCCAGACCAGACCCCAGAATAACTACAGACCCCAGACCAGACCCCAAAATAACTACATACAGTCCCCAGAATAACTAGAGACCCCCAGACCAGACCCCAGAATAACTACAGACTCCAGACCAGACCCCAGAATAACTACAGACCCCAGACCAGACCCCAGAATAACTACAGACCCCCAGAGCCCAGAATAACTACAGACCCCAGACCAGAGCCCAGAATAACAACAGAGCCCAGACCAGACCCCAGAATAACTACAGACCCCAGACCAGACCCCAGAATAACTACAGACCCCAGACCAGACCCCAGAATAACTACAGACTCCAGACCAGAGCCCAGAATAACTACAGACCCCAGACCAGACCCCAGAATAACTGCAGACCCCAGACCAGACCCGAGAATAACTACAGACCCCAGAATAACTACAGACCCCAGAATAACAACAGACCCCAGAATAACTACAAACTCCAGAATAACTACAGACCCCAAAACCCAGAACAACTACAGCACCCAGACCCCAGAATAACTACAGACCTCAGACAAGACCCCAGAATAACTACAGACCCCAGACAAGACCCCAGAATAACTCCAGACCCCAGACAAGACCCCAGAATAACTACAGACCCCAGACCAGACACCAGAATAACTACAGACCCCCAGACCAGACCCCAGAATAACTACAAACCCCCAGACCAGACCCCAGAATAACTACAGACCCAAGACCAGACCCCAGAATAACTACAAACCCCAGAATAACTACAGACTCCAGACCCCAGAATAACTACAGACTCCAGACCAGACCCCAGAATAACTACAGACCCCAGACCAGACCCCAGACCGGAACCCAGAATAACTACAGACCCCAGACAAGACCCCAGAATAACTACAGACCCCAGACCAGACCCCAGAATAACTACAGACTCCAGACCAGACCCCAGAATAACAACAGACCCCAGAATAACAACAGACCCCAGAATAACAACAGACCCCCAGACCAGACCCCAGAATAACAACAGACCCCATACCAGTCCCTAGAATAACTACAGACCCCAGAATAACTACAGACACCAGACCAGACCTCAGAATAACTACAGACCCCAGAATAACTACAGACCAAAGACCAGACCCCAGAATAACTACAGACCCCAGACCAGACACCAGAATAACTAGAGACCCCAGACCAGACACCAGAATAGAATAACTAGAGACCCCAGACCAGACTCCAGAATAGAATAACTAGAGACCCCAGACCAGACTCCAGAATAGAATAACTACAGACCCCAGACCAGACTCCAGAATAACTACAGACCCCAGACCAGACTCCAGAATAACTACAGACCCCAGACCAGACTCCAGAATAACTAGAGACCCCAGACCAGAGCCCAGAATAACTACAGACCCCAGACCCGACCCCAGAATAACTACAGACCCCAGACCAGAGCCCAGAATAACTACAGACCCCCAGACCCCAGAATAACTACAGACCCCAGACCAGACCCCAGAATAACTACAGACCCCAGACCAGACCCCAGAATAACTACAGACCCCAGACCAGACCCCAGAATAACTACAGACCCCAGACCAGACCCCAGAATAACTACAGACCCCAGACCAGACCCCAGAATAACTACAGACCCCCAGAGCCCAGAATAACTACAGACCCCAGACCAGAGCCCAGAATAACAACAGAGCCCAGACCAGACCCCAGAATAACTACAGACCCCAGACCAGACCCCAGAATAACTACAGACCCCAGACCAGACCCCAGAATAACTACAGACTCCAGACCAGAGCCCAGAATAACTACAGACCCCAGACCAGACCCCAGAATAACTGCAGACCCCAGACCAGACCCGAGAATAACTACAGACCCCAGAATAACTACAGACCCCAGAATAACAACAGACCCCAGAATAACTACAAACTCCAGAATAACTACAGACCCCAAAACCCAGAACAACTACAGCACCCAGACCCCAGAATAACTACAGACCTCAGACAAGACCCCAGAATAACTACAGACCCCAGACAAGACCCCAGAATAACTCCAGACCCCAGACAAAACCCCAGAATAACTACAGACCCCAGACCAGACACCAGAATAACTACAGACCCCCAGACCAGACCCCAGAATAACTACAAACCCCCAGACCAGACCCCAGAATAACTACAGACCCAAGACCAGACCCCAGAATAACTACAAACCCCAGAATAACTACAGACTCCAGACCCCAGAATAACTACAGACTCCAGACCAGACCCCAGAATAACTACAGACCCCAGACCAGACCCCAGACCGGAACCCAGAATAACTACAGACCCCAGACAAGACCCCAGAATAACTACAGACCCCAGACCAGACCCCAGAATAACTACAGACTCCAGACCAGACCCCAGAATAACAACAGACCCCAGAATAACAACAGACCCCAGAATAACAACAGACCCCCAGACCAGACCCCAGAATAACAACAGACCCCATACCAGTCCCTAGAATAACTACAGATCCCAGAATAACTACAGACCCCAGACCAGACCTCAGAATAACTACAGACCCCAGAATAACTACAGACCAAAGACCAGACCCCAGAATAACTACAGACCCCAGACCAGACACCAGAATAACTAGAGACCCCAGACCAGACACCAGAATAGAATAACTAGAGACCCCAGACCAGACTCCAGAATAGAATAACTAGAGACCCCAGACCAGACTCCAGAATAGAATAACTACAGACCCCAGACCAGACTCCAGAATAACTACAGACCCCAGACCAGACTCCAGAATAACTACAGACCCCAGACCAGACTCCAGAATAACTAGAGACCCCAGACCAGAGCCCAGAATAACTACAGACCCCAGACCCGACCCCAGAATAACTACAGACCCCAGACCAGAGCCCAGAATAACTACAGACCCCCAGACCCC
The DNA here is from genome assembly GCF_040894005.1 of Engystomops pustulosus. Classification (NCBI taxonomy): domain Eukaryota; kingdom Metazoa; phylum Chordata; class Amphibia; order Anura; family Leptodactylidae; genus Engystomops; species Engystomops pustulosus. The sequence goes on from NC_092413.1 coordinate 4,746,020, forward strand.
AGAATAACTACAGACCCCAGACCAGACCCCAGAATAACTACAGACCCCAGACCAGACCCCAGAATAACTACAGACCCCAGACCAGACCCCAGAATAACTACAGACCCCAGACCAGACCCCAGAATAACTACAGACCCCAGACCAGACCCCAGAATAACTACAGACCCCAGACCAGACCCCAGAATAACTACAGACACCAGACCAGACCCCAGAATAACTACAGACTCCAGAATAACTACAAACCCCAGACCAGAGCCCAGAATAACTACAGACCCCAGACCAGACCCCAGAATAACTACAGACCCCAGACCAGACCTCAGAATAACTACAGACCCCAGAATAACTACAGACCCAAGACCAGACCCCAGAATAACTACAGACCCCAGACCAGACCCCAGAATAACTACAGACCCCAGACCAGACCCCAGAATAACTACAGACCCCAGACCAGACACCAAAATAACTAGAGACCCCAGACCAGACACCAAAATAACTAGAGACCCCAGACCAGACTCCAGAATAACTACAGACCCCAGACCAGACCAGACCCCAGAATAACTACAGACCCAAGACCAGACCCCAGAATAACTACAGACCCCAGACCAGACACCAGAATAACTACAGACTCCAGACCAGACCCAGAATAACTACAGACCCCAGACCAGACCCAGAATAACTACAAACCCTAGACCCCAGAATAACTACAGACCCCAGACCCCAGAATAACTACAGACTGCAGACCAGACCCCAGAATAACTACAGACTGCAGACCAGACCCCAGAATAACTACAGACCCCAGACCAGACCCCAGAATAACTACAGACCCCAGACCAGACCTCAGAATAACTACAGACCCCAGAATAACTACAGACCCAAGACCAGACCCCAGAATAACTACAGACCCCAGACGAGACCCCAGAATAACTACAGACCCCAGACCAGAGCCCAGAATAACTACAGACCCCAGACCAGAGCCCAGAATAACTACAGACCCAAGACCAGACCCCAGAATAACTACAGACCCCAGACCAGACCCCAGAATAACTACAGACCCCAGAATAACTACAGACCCCAGACCAGACCCCAGAATAACTACAGACCCCAGACCAGACCCCAGAATAACTACAGACCCCAGACCAGACCCCAGAATAACTACAGACCCCAGACCAGACCCCAGAATAACTACAGACACCAGACCAGACCCCAGAATAACTGCAGACTCCAGAATAACTACAGACCCCAGACCAGACCCCAGAATAACTACAGACCCAAGACCAGACCCCAGAATAACTACAGACCCCAGACCAGACCCCAGAATAACTACAGACCCAAGACCAGACCCCAGAATAACTACAGACCCCAGACCAGACCCCAGAATAACTACAGACCCCAGACCAGACCCCAGAATAACTACAGACCCCAGACCAGACCCGAGAATAACTACAGACACCAGACCAGACCCCAGAATAACTACAGACCCCAGACCAGACCTCAGAATAACTACAGACCCCAAAATCCAGAACAACTACAGCACCCAGACCCCAGAATAACTACAGACCCCAGACCAGACCCCAGAATAACTACAGACCCCAAAACCCAGAACAACTACAGCACCCAGACCCCAGAATAACTACAGACCCCAGACCAGACCCCAGAATAACTACAGACCCCCAGACCAGACCCCAGAATAACTACAGACCCCAGACCAGACCCCAGAATAACTACAGACCCCAGACCAGACCCCAGAATAACTACAGACCCCCAGACCAAAGCCCAGAACAACTAGAGACCCCAGACCAGACTCCAGAATAACTACAGAACCCAGACCAGACCAGACCCCAGAATAACTACAGACCCCCAGACCAGACGCCAGAATAACTACAGACCCCAGACCAGACCCCAGAATAACTACAGACCCCCAGACCCCAGAATAACTACAGACCCCAGACCAGACCCCAGAATAACTACAGACCCCCAGACCCCAGAATAACTACAGACCCCAGACCAGAGCCCAGAATAACTACAGACCCCAGAATAACTACAGACCCCAGAATAACTACAGACACCAGACCAGACGCCAGAATAACTACAGACACCAGACCAGACCCCAGAATAACTATAGACCCCAGACCAGAGCCCAGAAAAACTATAGACCCCAGACCAGAGCCCAGAATAACTACAGACCCCAGACCAGACCCCAGAATAACTACAGACCCCAGACCCCAAAATAACTACAGACTACAGTCCCCAGAATAACTAGAGACCCCCCAGACCAGACCCCAGAATAACTACAGATCCCAGACCAGACCCCAGAATAACTACAGACCCCCAGAGCCCAGAATAACTACAGACCCCCAGAGCCCAGAATAACTACAGACCCCAGACCAGAGCCCAGAATAACTACAGAGCCCAGACCAGACCCCAGAATAACTACAGACTACAGTCCCCAGAATAACTAGAGACCCTCAGACCAGACCCCAGAATAACTACAGACTCCAGACCAGAGCCCAGAATAACTACAGACCCCAGACCAGACCCCAGAATAACTACAGACCCCAGACCAGACCCGAGAATAACTACAGACACCAGACCAGACCCCAGAATAACTACAGACTGCAGACCAGACCCCAGAATAACTACAGACCCCAGACCAGACCCCAGAATAACTACAGACCCCAGACCAGACCTCAGAATAACTACAGACCCCAGAATAACTACAGACCCAAGACCAGACCCCAGAATAACTACAGACCCCAGACGAGACCCCAGAATAACTACAGACCCCAGACCAGACCCCAAAATAACTACAGACCCAAGACCAGATCACAGAATAACTAGAGACCCCAGACCAGACTCCAGAATAACTACAGACCCCAGACCAGAGCCCAAAATAACTACAGACCCCAGACCCGACCCCAGAATAACTACAGACCCCAGACCAGAGCCCAGAATAACTACAGACCCCAGACCCGACCCCAGAATAACTACAGACCCCAGACCAGACCCCAGAATAACTACAGACCCCAGAATAACTACAGACCCCAGACCAGACCCCAGAATAACTACAGACTCCAGACCAGAGCCCAGAATAACTACAGACCCAAGACCAGACCCCAGAATAACTACAGACCCCAGAATAACTACAGACCCCAGATCAGACCCCAGAATAACTACAGACACCAGACCAGACCCCAGAATAACTACAGACTCCAGAATAACTACAGACCCCCAGAGTCCAGAATAACTACAGACCCCAGACCAGACCCCAGAATAACTACAGACCCCAGACCAGACCAGACCCCAGAATAACTACAGACCCCAGACCAGACCCCAGAATAACTACAGACACCAGACCAGACCCCAGAATAACTACAGACCCCAGAATAACTACAGACCCCAGACCAGACCCCAGAATAACTACAGACCCCAGACCAGACCCCAGAATAACTACAGACCCCAGACCAGACCCCAGAATAACTACAGACCCCAGACCAGACCCCAGATTAACTACAGACACCAGACCAGACCCCAGAATAACTACAGACCAGACCCCAGAATATCTACAGACCCAAGACCAGACCCCAGAATAACTACAGACCCAAGACCAGACCCCAGAATAACTACAGACCCCAGACCAGACACCAGAATAACTACAGACCCCAGACCAGACACCAGAATAACTACAGACTCCAGACCAGACCCAGAATAACTACAGACCCCAGACCAGTCCCCAGAATAACTACAGACCCCAGACCAGACCCCAGAATAACTACAGACCCCAGACCAGACCCCAGAATAACTACAGACTGCAGACCAGACCCCAGAATAACTACAGACCCCAGACCAGACCCCAGAATAACTACAGACCCTGAGAGCTGTAGTTACAGGGTGAATGGTGGAGCAGGGAGCTGACAGCAGTGGTACAGGGTGAATGTTGGAGCAGGGAGCTGACAGCAGTGGTACAGGGTGAATGTTGGAGCAGGGAGCTGACAGCAGTGGTACAGGGGGAATGGTGGAGCAGGGAGCTGACAGCAGTGGTACAGGGTGAATGGTGGAGCAGGGAGGTGACAGCAGTGGTACAGGGTGAATGGTGGAGCAGGGAGTTGACAGCAGAGGTACAGGGTAAATGGTGGAGCAGGGAGCTGAAAGCAGTGGTACAGGGGGGATGGCAGAGCAGGGAGCTGAAAGCAGTGGTACAGGGGGAATGGCAGAGCAGGGAGCTGACAGCTGTGGTACAGGGTGAATGGTAGAGCAGGGAGCTGACAGCTGTGGTACAGGGCGAATGGTGGAGCAGGGAGCTGACAGCAGTGGTACAGGGCGAATGGTGGAGCAGGGAGCAGACAGCAGTGGTACAGGGCGAATGGTGGAGCAGGGAGCAGACAGCAGTGGTACAGGGCGAATGGTGGAGCAGGGAGCTGACAGCAGTGGTACAGGGTGAATGGTGGAGCAGGGAGCTGACAGCAGTGGTACAGGGTGAATGGTGGAGCAGGGAGCTGACAGCAGTGGTACAGGGCGAATGCTGGAGCAGGGAGCTGACAGCACTGGTACAGGGCGAATGGTGGAGCAGGGAGCAGACAGCAGTGGTACAGGGCGAATGGTGGAGCAGGGAGCTGACAGCAGTGGTACAGGGTGAATGGTGGAGCAGGGAGCTGACAGCAGTGGTACAGGGTGAATGGTGGAGCAGGGAGCTGACAGCAGTGGTACAGGGTGAATGGTGGAGCAGGGAGCTGACAGCAGTGGTACAGGGTGAATGGTGGAGCAGGGAGCTGACAGCACTGGTACAGGGTGAATGGTGGAGCAGGGAGCTGACAGCACTGGTACAGGGTGAATGGTGGAGCAGGGAGCTGACAGCAGTGGTACAGGGTGAATGGTGGAGCAGGGAGCTGACAGCAGTGGTACAGGGTGAATGGTGGAGCAGGGAGCTGACAGCAGTGGTACAGGGTGAATGGTGGAGCAGGGAGCTGACAGCAGTGGTACAGGGTGAATGGTGGAGCAGGGAGCTGACAGCAGTGGTACAGGGGGAATGGTGGAGCAGGGAGCTGATAGCAGTGGTACAGGGTGAATGGTGGAGTAGGGAGCTGACAGCAGTGGTACAGGGTGAATGGTGGAGCAGGGAGATGACAGCAGTGGTACAGGGTGAATGGTGGAGCAGGGAGATGACAGCAGTGGTACAGGGTGAATGGTGGAGCAGGGAGATGACAGCAGAGGTACAGGGTGAATGGTGGAGCAGGGAGCTGACAGCAGTGGTACAGGGTGAATGGTGGAGCAGGGAGGTGACAGCAGCACAGGGTGAATGGTGGAGCAGGGAGCTGACAGCAGTGCTACAGGGTGAATGGTGGAGCAGGGAGCTGACAGCAGTGGTACAGGGTGAATGGTGGAGCAGGGAGCTGACAGCAGTGGTACAGGGTGAATGGTGGAGCAGGGAGCTGACAGCAGTGGTACAGGGTGAATGGTGGAGCAGGGAGCTGACAGCAGTGGTACAGGGGGAATAGTGGAGCAGGGAGCTGACAGCAGTGGTACAGGGTGAATGGTGGAGTAGGGAGCTGACAGCAGTGGTACAGGGTGAATGGTGGAGCAGGGAGATGACAGCAGTGGTACAGGGTGAATGGTGGAGTAGGGAGCTGACAGCAGTGATACAGGATGAATGGTGGAGCAGGGAGCTGACAGCAGAGGTACAGGGTGAATGGTGGAGCAGGGAGCTGACAGCACTGGTACAGGGTGAATGCTGGAGCAGGGAGCTGACAGCAGTGGTACAGGGCGAATGGTGGAGCAGGGAGCAGACAGCAGTGGTACAGGGCGAATGGTGGAGCAGGGAGCTGACAGCAGTGGTACAGGGTGAATGGTGGAGCAGGGAGCTGACAGCAGTGGTACAGGGTGAATGGTGGAGCAGGGAGCTGACAGCACTGGTACAGGGTGAATGGTGGAGCAGGGAGCTGACAGCAGTGGTACAGGGTGAATGGTGGAGCAGAGAGCTGACAGCAGTGGTACAGGGTGAATGGTGGAGCAGGGAGATGATAGCAGTGGTACAGGATGAATGGTGGAGCAGGGAGCTGGCAGCAGTGGTACAGGAGGAATGGTGGAGCAGGGAGCTGACAGCAGTGGTACAGGGTGAATGGTGGAGCCTGGAGCTGACAGTAGTGGTACAGGGTGAATGATGGAGCTGGCAGCTGACAGCAGTGGTACAGGGTGAATGGTGGAGCAGAGAGCTGACAGCAGTGGTACAGGGTGAATGGTGGAGCAGGGAGATGATAGCAGTGGTACAGGATGAATGGTGGAGCAGGGAGCTGACAGCAGTGGTACAGGGTGAATGGTGGAGCAGGGAGCTGACAGCAGTGGTACAGGGTGAATGGTGGAGCCTGGAGCTGACAGTAGTGTTACAGGGTGAATGATGGAGCAGGGAGCTGACAGCAGTGGTACAGGGTGAATGGTGGAGCAGAGAGCTGACAGCAGTGGTACAGGGCAAATGGTGGAGCAGGGAGCTGACAGCAGTGGTACAGGGTGAATGGTGGAGCAGGGAGCTGACAGCAGTGGTACAGGGTGAATGATGGAGCAGGGGGCTGACAGCAGTGGTACAGGATGAATGGTGGAGCAGGGAGCTGGCAGCAGTGGTACAGGGTGAATGGTGGAGCAGGGAGCTGACAGCAGTGGTACAGGGTGAATGATGGAGCAGGGAGCTGACAGCAGTGGTTTAGGGTGGAGCAGGGAGCTGACAGCAGTGGTACAGGGGGGATGGTGGAGCAGGGAGATGATAGCTCTTTCACCATTGTATCCAATTCTCCTAAGGCAATGCCAACACCAAGACAAAGATCCAGGACTTTCCGACAGAATACACAATTATTAGTAATTTGTAGAATAAGGAAGTGTCGGAATTTTACCTGCAGCTTCCTAATAGATGAATTGGAGCGGACACAATGTCATCTGTGAGATGGAATAATCATCAGGTCTGAAGAGAAGAAGATGTTCTGCCCGGACATGACATTTCCTGCATTAGTGAGTGTGGATGATGAGGATAATCCTGGGGAGATGATGGGTATTGTTCTTGTGGTTAGAGGTGTCATGGATTACGAGGGTGCAGTAGATTCAGTCGGGGAACATGTGTCCTGGTGTCCTGGAGAAGACTGACTCATTCCCATGTGCAGTTAACCTGTGAAATCAGCCGATGGTCGGAGAACTTCCTCCAACCCTCACGTTTCCAGCACATGTGCTCAGCGCATCCGTATAGTGGCCGGGGAGGTATATGTCACCTACTGAGGGAAACACAGGATGGAAAGACGTCCTTCCTTCCGGCTGAGCTCAGCGGAGGCCATTGGAGCCTATGAAGGAAAGATGCATCCACCCCTGGCCTCTGCTGAGCATATACTCAGGAAGGCCCCAAGTATTGTACCTGTCTATATATCCCCTATACCAAGCCAGAACTTCTCACTTCATATTACATCACATTAATCTGTAGTGTTATACATGTCCGGATTATTGTTACTGTATCTGTATAGACCTGGGGTCTTCTTTACCTCCCACCAAGGCTCTTCTTCCACCATTGCTTAGTTTGGCTGGACGGCCAGGTCCAAGAAGAGTTGTGGTTTTCCCAAATTTCTTCCATGTAAGGATTATGGAGGCCACTGTGCTCTAAGGAACCTTGAGCGCTGCAGAAATTTTTTTTGTCACCTTGGCCAGATCTGTGCCTTGCCACAAATCTGTCTCTGATCGCCTTGGGCAGTTCCTTAGACCTTACGATTCTCATGTGCTGTGACCTGCACTGTGAGCTGTGATGTCTTATATAGTCAGGTGTGGCCTTTCCTCATCAAGTCCAATCAGTTTAATTAGACACAGCTGGACCCTGGTAAAGGAGTAGAACCATCTGAAGGAGGATCAGAAGGAAATGGACATCAAGTGAGTTACATATTAGCGTCACAGCAAAGGTTATGAATATTTATAACCATGTGATACCATGTAATATTCCAATATCTACATTTCTTTTTTGATCCACCAATTGGCTGCAATGAAACAAAGAGTGAAACATTTAAGGGGTCTGTGTTCCTTGTGTACCCAATGTATATAAAGACAAGACTCTGCCGGCCATAGACCCCGGGCTCCAGCCTGTGACCAGGGCACCAACCTTCTGAGCGAGAGGGGCAAGTAGCTGGAGCCTGTCCTCAATATTAACCCTTCTTCTGCCAGGGGGGGAGATTGGAGGAGTTGGCCTGTGATTTGCTTGTTTTACTTTGTACCTGGATTTCCAGAGAGCAGCGACACGTGGTGACACCTCGATGGTCCCTGGGGTCCCGGCATAGCGTTGGGGCCACCCTTATCCGGGCAGTGTCATTGTATCATCCATGTAACAAAGCTGCAGCACATGTATCCATTGGAGATACACAAACCCTCCGAGAGGACGTGATTCCGCCCCTTTAAGGCGCCTCTACGGTTTTATTTAGTGCATTTTCTGCTTTTGTCGCTCTCTGATTAGATTTGTGACAGATCCGGAGTTTGGGGACATTCATCTATTCAGTGTGGTGACAGCTCCATCAGGAAGACGTGAGGCCGGAGCCGGGAGGACGCCGCGTGCTGCCACATTCTCAACATCAGCCGGAGACGTGATGGAAGACGGTAGAATTGTCTACGTGGTGGGAGTTCTCCTCCATAACATGAGGGGGGGCTCCACCTCTCCGCTCAGAGGCAGAGCTCGCACATTTGCTTTTGTCCATTCTCAATGTTCTTCTGATCCTTAGAGGTTTTGGAATCAAGTGGTCATCGATGTGACCTCCCTGGTTTCCACCCTTTAACCCTCATAACCGGACTTGACCTTTACAGAAAGTACAGGACCTGGTCACTTCCCTTTTGGTGTAGTCTGAGTTAAGGTCACAACCACGGGCAAGCAGGACCCAGGTGAGATGAAGTATAATGGCCGCTGAACGGGTCATCACCTACAAATTAGTTCCAATTGGCTTCCTGGACAGGAGATGGAGTGTGGACTGTTACATACATCCTAGGACCTATTTCCACTGGAAATCCTCGTTATTCTCTATCCTGTTTCCACCTAGTGTCATTACGTGGTATTACACCTGCTTTATGCTTTGCCTGTAAAGTTTAGGGTTAATGTTTCTAATGTTTACATTAAATGTTTCAATCTGTGATTCTTCTGCAACCAGAGGCCAGTGATTGGTTGGAGCCCTTGGAAATCCCCAGATCTGGAAGTTCATAAATATTCTCCGGCTGGATTTCAGGACAATAGGGCAGGACGATGGGGCAGGACGATGGGGCAGGACAATGGGGCAGGACGAGGTCTCTCTCCCAGGAGATGTCAGCTAATACCTCATAGTCTGCCTCCGGATTGCTGCTTAAGCAGCAGAGCCCTTTCTTGAGGTGAGCCAAGATCCACATCCAACCAATGTACTGCCTCCTGGAGGTCTGCAGAGAGGAAGGTTTACAGTCCGTTACCTGCTGCTGTGTTGACCATTAACCCTTACAGCCCCTTTTTTGTTTTTTTTTACCTTTCTGTTTTTTACTCCCCTCATTCCAAAAGTGATACATTTTTTATTCTTGCACTTAGAGGGATGTGTGAGGGCTTGTTATCTGTGGGACAAATTGTACTTTTTAGTGGCGCCATTTAATGTTCCATGCAATGCACTGGAAAGCAGGAAAAAAAATTCCAAGCTCGGTGAAAAAAACCCCCAAACAATTGCAGCGTTTTCTTGCGGCCTCTGGTTCTCCGCGCTCTAAATGCCACACCCTCTTTATTCTTTGGGTTGATCCGATCACAGGGAGACCACATTTTTATGGGTTTTGTTAGGTTTTAGTAGATTTAAAAAGAAAAATAAATCTTTTTGTACAAAAAAAAAAAAAAAATAGCCATTTTGCCAAATTCTGAGACCAATAACATTTTGACACGTTGGAGACGAACCTGTGTATGGTGTCATTTTTTGCGGTATTTGTTGGACCAGAAACAAAAGCAAAGTTAGGAAGTAAGTTGGTATATGGGAAGCAGTCAGTGGGGCAGATTTACTTCTCCGGTTCTGTTGCGATCCAGCGGCGGGTTCTCCCTCGAAGATTCGGGTCTTCCGTTGATTCACTAAGGTCGTGTGCCCGCTGTCCACCAGGTGTCGCTGCTGTGCTGAAGTCCACTGGAGTTCACCATCCTATCCTGGGTGCAGGTAAGCGCGTGTCGAGTGACACATTATTTTTAAAAAATACGGCAGTTTTTCCGAATGCGTCAAGTTTACCGACGGCCACGCCCCCCGATTTCCGTCGGGTGCATGCCGGTGACGATGCGCCACAATCCGAACGCGTGCGCCAAAAACCTGGGGCAATTCGGCACAAACTGGTAATTTTCTGGAAACGCGGCGACAAATTAGCGATTCAGGCCCTTAGTAAATGACCCCCAGTATGCAGAATGCGCAAACCTGTGGACAAATCTGCGGGGTTGGTGCACTTAGAGCTGGGTCCATGTTCTAGACCACGGCTTCCCTGGACGTCGGCTCTAGTGGCACAGCTGTGGGTGGCCTATGATGTGTTTTTTCGGGAATGGTCTAAGAACTTGGGTCTTGTTGAGGACCCAGCAAATTAGAGGCAATATTAATGTCCATGTCTGGATCAGTCCTCATTGAGGGTACTTCATGCTAAGGTTCTCCTTTCTAAGTTCTGACTTGTTCACTATAAATTGAATCAAGTATTAAAGTTCTGAGTATCATCCATGGTCAACCTCGAGCAGGGTCTTCAAACTGTGCACAAAACCGAACCAAGGACGAAAACGATGGAAAACCAGAGAAGATAAAGTGAGAAGAACCCAACTAGTAGACAATGTGAGGCCACCAATCATAGATACTAGGACTCTTGGGGATGGATCTTCTCACCTGGTGAACCCTTAAGTCTAGATGTGACTGATGATCGGATCATGATCCATGATGATGACTGATACATACATCGGGACCTTCACCAGAGCGGAGATCCTGTATGATCACCCATCCCTGGTACAATGTCAATATAGACTTCCTCCACATTACCTGGCCACTTCCTTCCACCCGCACACCTGTAACACACAAGTGTTTGCCCTGAGGTGACTCACGGAGGACGAGGCCCTTAAAGGGACGTGACTCACAGAGGTGTGCGCGGCTCTTCCGAGGTCACACTTCCTGGGCCATACATTAACCTTATCAATGAATTGTCTGCTACCAGGCAGTAGATGGTACAAACACATAGAAGCCACAGAATGTATCGTAGAATCGGATCACCGGATATCACATGACCAGACAAGGGCTGTATACACCATCTGTATCTGTCATTGCACCACAATCCATGTGTATTGGTTGTGGCCCTTGGCATAAGGGCCCCGGTGTGCACAGTGTGCGACAAAGAAAGTTCATTGATACATGTTCTAGATCATAAACCCACATATACAGTCCTTCACCTGTAGAGAAGCTCACCTGTACAGACCTTCACCTGTAGAGAAGCTCACCTGTACAGACCTTCACCTGTAAAGAAACTCACCTGTACAGACCTTCACCTGTAGAGAAGCTCACCTGTACAGACCTTCACCTGTAGAGAAGCTCACCTGTACAGTCCTTCACCTGTAGAGAAGCTCACCTGTACAGTCCTTCACCTGTAGAGAAGCTCACCTGTAAAGACCTTCACCTGTAGAGAAGCTCACCTGTACAGACCTTCACCTGTAGAGAAGCTCACCTGTAAAGATCTTCACCTGTAGAGAAGCTCACCTGTAAAGACCTTCACCTGTAGAGAAGCTCACCTGTACAGACCTTCACCTGTAGAGAAGCTCACCTGTACAGACCTTCACCTGTAGAGAAGCTCACCTGTACAGACCTTCACCTGTAGAGAAGCTCACCTGTATAGACCTTCACCTGTAGAGAAACTCACCTGTACAGACCTTCACCTGTAGAGAAGCTCACCTGTACAGACCTTCACCTGTAGAGAAGCTCACCTGCACAGACCTTCACCTGTAGAGCTCACCTGTAAAGACCTTCACCTGTAGAGAAGCTCACCTGTAAAGACCTTCACCTGTAGAGAAGCTCACCTGTAAAGACCTTCACCTGTAGAGAAGCTCACCTGTAAAGACCTTCACCTGTAGAGAAACTCAGCTGTAAAGATCTTCACCTGTAGAGAAGCTCACCTGTACAGACCTTCACCTGTAGAGAAGCTCACCTGTAAAGACCTTCACCTGTAGAGAAACTCAGCTGTACAGATCTTCACCTGTAGAGAAGCTCACCTGTACAGACCGTCACCTGTAGAGAAGCTCACCTGTACAGACCTTCACCTGTAGAGAAGCTCACCTGTAAAGACCTTCACCTGTAGAGAAGCTCACCTGTAAAGACCTTCACCTGTAGAGAAGCTCACCTGTAAAGACCTTCACCTGTAGAGAAGCTCACCTGTAAAGACCTTCACCTGTAGAGAAGCTCACCTGTAAAGACCTTCACCTGTAGAGAAGCTCACCTGTACAGACCTTCACCTGTAGAGAAGCTCACCTGTACAGACCTTCACCTGTAGAGAAGCTCACCTGTACAGACCTTCACCTGTAGAGAAGCTCACCTGTAAAGACCTTCACCTGTAGAGAAGCTCACCTGTAAAGACCTTCACCTGTAGAGAAGCTCACCTGTAAAGACCTTCACCTGTAGAGAAGCTCACCTGTACAGACCTTCACCTGTAGAGAAGCTCACCTGTAAAGACCTTCACCTGTAGAGAAACTCAGCTGTACAGATCTTCACCTGTAGAGAAGCTCACCTGTACAGACCTTCACCTGTAGAGAAGCTCACCTGTACAGACCTTCACCTGTAGAGAAGCTCACCTGTAAAGACCTTCACCTGTAGAGAAGCTCACCTGTAAAGACCTTCACCTGTAGAGAAGCTCACCTGTAAAGACCTTCACCTGTAGAGAAGCTCACCTGTACAGACCTTCACCTGTAGAGAAGCTCACCTGTAAAGACCTTCACCTGTAGAGAAACTCAGCTGTACAGATCTTCACCTGTAGAGAAGCTCACCTGTACAGACCTTCACCTGTAGAGAAGCTCACCTGCACAGACCTTCACCTGTAGAGAAGCTCACCTGTGCAGATCTTCACCTGTAGAGAATCTCACCTATAGAGACCTTCACCTGTAAAGACCTTTACCTGTAGAGATGCTCACCTGTAAAGTCCTTTATCTATACAGTTTCTCACCTGTACTGAGATTTACCTGTAGATATATTCACCTAGAGACCTTTACCTGTTACTTTGCTTGTAGAGCTGCTCACGTGATGAAACTTTAACCTGTAGCTTTACCTGCAGAGACCTTCACCTGTAAATATAATCACCATCTGTAGAAATTTTCACCTGAAGAGACCTTTACCTAAAGTAACACTCACCTGCAGACATGCTACCTGTAGAGACTTTACCTGTAAATATCTCCACCTGTTGAGGGCTTCATCTGTAGAATTTCAAGTAATGTACACCTACACCTGTTCAACTACTCACCTGGACCATTGTATAGCCAGTCAGTCCTTAAACAGTCTACAGATGAACGTATTTAAGTTGGAAGTCTGTACAGGTAATGTTATCCCTACGTGTACATAGGTTCACCTGTAGGATGCTTATGGATGATTTCCTCCTGCAGAGTCTTCATTTGAGACCATCACTAGTAGAAACCTTTACCTATAAACTTCATCGCTTGTTGAGACCTTCATCCATGGAAATGTTCACCTGAAGAGACTTTTACCTGTACGTTTGTTCTGCAGTCTTACTGATTAAATAATTTACTCAATTCATGAAGCAAGGAAGGAGGTCCTGAAGCACATTCCCCAAACCCTGACACTTCCTCCACCGCCTTCCACTGAATTCTTTACACACTTTAGGTCCAGTCTTTCCTTAGTTTGAGCTGAACTTGAGACAATTCCAGCTGCAGTGATGAGACAATTCCCCGTGGAGATTTTCCGCAGTATCCCGTCCTCTCTTGGTGTTTCGGGGTGACCGGACTTCTTGGGGGACATGAATGAGTCTGTGGTGATGTACAGATGAAATTATGTAGATAATCACAGACTGCGACCCGGGCAAAGATGGCGACTGCGACCAGGACCAGCAAGGTGGAGCTAGCGGAGATTGTAAAGCGGCTAAGGAATAACATCAACTCTCTGGAGGGAAGGAAGACCATCGTCCTGCAGCACAGCGGCCCCTTCACAGAGATGATGGAGAACGATGACCGGTTCCGGGCCATGGAGGAGGAGAAAACCCGGAGACTGAGGGGCCTCCGGTCGCAGGTGGATGAGGAGGAGGTGGAAGAGACTGCACCAGAACATCAGCAGTGTCCATCTGATAGTCTGCAGCAACATCAGCAGACTCGGTACAGCGGGCCCTCTGCAGAGCAGGTGGCTCTACCATCAGACTCCAGCTCTGCTGGTGAGGGGGAAGATGACACCAGCGGCCAGGGTGGGAGGCTGATGGCGCAGATTCGCCTCCTTGAGTCTCCGGTCCATGTGGCGTCGCTAATGGCAACGGACGTCATCTCTGCTTGTGGTAGCAAAGGTGGCGTGGGGCAGACATCGGCAATGAGGCCGAACAGTGAGGGCGGCCCGGCGGCGGGCACGGCATGTTCTGGTTCTGGTGTTCAGGTCCGTCCCTCAGTGAGAGGGGGGGGCGGCCTGGCACTAGAGCCCGCTGTGAGTGCTCCGGCTGCCCTGGAACCTGTGGCGTCTGCTAAGCGGTTACTGCTGTGTGAAGGGGCAGTTGGGGCAAAGGGACCCGATCCTCCTAGAGGACAAAAAAAGGACGCTGGACTGGATGGGACTGTCTCAAGCCAGGGGTCGGCAGCCTGTCCTGGGGAGATAGTCCTATCCCCTGCGGCAAAGACTGCAGCTGGTCCAGCCACTGTGTGTGTGCAGGGTAGTGTACCATCTTGTAGTGTGAATAGTGGTGTGAATGGTGGTGGTAATGTTGTTGTAGGTGGTGGTTCTGTAGGGTCAGTGGGGGCTGGTCCATCTGCCCCCCCGGTGGCGGCATCTCAGCCGCGCAGTTATGCGAGTGTCGCTGCTGGGGCTGCTGGTGTATCCTCCCCATCACCAGACTTTGGGGACGGCATGTTGCAACGGCGCCTCCTGGAAGCCCTCAGAAGGGGAGAGAGAACGATGAATGTAGAGGGGCAGGAGGTTGATTTATCCTTCTGGATAGACAGGTTTGGCCTGTCAGCCTTCCGAGAGGAAAGAGGGGGAGACACTGTGTGGTCTCTCCCGACAGCCGGGCCAGTGGGGACTCGTAGGAATGTGGTCCGTCTTCGCTGGAGGGGCAGTGATGCGTGCCCTCCAAGGGCAAAAGTAGTAGAGCTCCTTCTGAAGATGAACTTCAAGGCAGTTGACATCTTTGCCTTGATACATCCCTATGGCACCCCCATTTTTGACATCAGCTTTGTTCGGCTGGAGGGCCTTGAGCTCTTTTGGTCGAATTATGAGCTGAGGCGCAATGAGCCCGGCTGGCGGAATTTCGTTGTGCAAGCGGTGTCCCGTCAAAATGAGGTCAAGAGAGTGACCGTTTTAACATGTAATGAGTCACTTTCATGCATGGATATTATGACCTGTTTGAACAGGTATGGCGAAGTGGTGGCAGTTCCGAAAAAGAACTTGGATGAGTTTGCCATCTGGTCAGGAGCCTGGACCTTCAGGAGGCACGGTCACCCACATTCCCTCCTCCGCTTTCTTGGGAAAGGACAGAATCCTGATCTTTTACCAGGGGCAGCCAAAGGTCTGCCACAGATGCGGTGATCCCACGCACTTTAGCGCCAACTGCCATGTGCAGAAGTGCGCATTGTGCGGTGGGGTTGGTCATCTTGCCGCAAACTGTGAGCAGATCAGGTGTCATCTGTGTGGTGAGCTTGGTCACCCGTTCAGTCGCTGCCCTTGCTCCTTTGCCAATATAGTCGGAGCCCCAGTGGGAGAGAGCCGAGGGGTTGCTCCTGCTGTGGAGGGTTCTGCTAGGGCTGAAGGGGCAGAGGGGCCAAGGAAGAAAGGCAAAACCATGCCGCCTTCTAAGTTGAGGCGACTTGAAGGCTGTGGAAGGAGCAGAGAGCTTGGGGAGCCCCAGACTGCTGGGGTGAGCCACAGCCCTGTTCCTGAGACAAGTGCTGCCGCAGCTGAGGCCCTGGGGGAACAGGGCTTGGATGAAGAGGTCAGGAGGCTGGAGAAAGAGGAAGAGGCCATCACCACTGGTTCCTCTCTTTATGAGAGTATGGATGAGGACAATAGGAGGTGGCTAAATGAAAAACATAAGATGAGTGGCAAACCCCCCCCCCCAAAACTGTAAATGCTGCAGTCGCTTCAAAGGAAGGCCAAACCACCTCCCCTTTTCCAAACCGTTTCCAAGCCCTCAAGGATATCTCCTCCTCGGAAGAGGAGGTGGGGGGTAAGGATCCGGAGTCAGTGGCGGTAGGTCCTGTGGGGGGCGCTGAGTCTCCCTCCTCGGAGGATGAAAGGTCCTCGAGGGGGGATATTGGCCCAGAGTCTGGTGATGGGGACGATGAGTCCGACGGTGGGGTAACTAAGTGGGCAATGGATATGTCTGTCTCCCTAAAGCGTAGAGGTTTCTCCTCATCAGACGGTGGTAAGGAGGGGGGTGGGAAAAAGAAAACCGTCTAACTCAATCACTCATGATGGCGGCACCCACTCCGTTGACGCTGGCGTCCATTAATGTCGCCAGCAGTAAGTATGATGCGGCTAGATTTGCGGCCTTTGATTTTCTAGGCCGTGTTGAAGCCGACATTTTATTTTTGCAGGAGACCAGGTTTCCTGATTTGGCGGCCGTGTTTAAAGCTAAGAGGGAATGGAGACACGGGCCTTCCTATTGGTCTCTTGCGGCCGAGCCGTATAGCGGAGTGGCGGTCCTTTTTACCGCACCGGTAGAATGCCGACGAGTTATTGAGTTAGAAATGGGGAGGTACCTGATCCTGGATGTCCTCATGAAGGGACAAGAACTTCGCCTAATTAACATCTATGGTCCCCAGTCCAAGTGGGACAGGAAGTGTCTCTTTATGAGGATCAAGCCCTCCCTTTTTACAAGTCGGCAGGTGGTCTTTGGAGGGGACTTCAATGCTGTCACGAGGTCCCAGGATAGGGGAGGTTCCAGAGACAAGCTGACTTATGATAGCGTCGCTCTTAATAGCATAGCTAGTGAGGCTCGCCTGGTGGATGTCCACATCCGGCACACCCCAGGCCACGCGGGGTTCACCTATTATAGGGGTAGCTGTAGGTCTAGAATAGACAGGTTTTATTTAACCGGTTCGCGACCGCCCGCCGTGTATTCACGGCGGCGGTCGCGTCGCGCTGCATGGAGAGGGCTCACGGGCTGAGCCCTCTCCATAGCCGGTAAGTCTTTGCTGCATATTGCAGCAAAGGCTTACCGGTAACATCCGCGATCGGTGCTAGCACCGATCGCGGGTGCTTTTACAGCGTGGGCTGCCGGCAAAGCTGCCGGCAGCCTCAAACAGATAGCGGCGCATGGGCGCCGCCATCTTACCTGGGATCGCCGCTCCCCGTGACGTCATCGGGGGGCGGCGATCCGTCTCCATGGTAGCCTCGGGTCTTCCGAAGACCCGAGGCTATTTCGTTTTAACCCCTTCATTACAATGTGCTGATAGCACATTGTAATGAATGAGGAAGAAAATCCCCATATACTGCCATACTGTAGTATGGCAGTATATGATAGGATCGATCAGACAACCTAGGGTTAAAGTACCCTAGGGAGTCTGAAAAATAGTATAAATAAAAATAAAAAAAAGTTAAAAAAAAAAAATTATAATAAA
The DNA here is from genome assembly GCF_040894005.1 of Engystomops pustulosus. Taxonomy (NCBI): domain Eukaryota; kingdom Metazoa; phylum Chordata; class Amphibia; order Anura; family Leptodactylidae; genus Engystomops; species Engystomops pustulosus. The sequence goes on from NC_092413.1 coordinate 4,763,775, forward strand.
AAAAACTTAAAATTTCAAATCACCCCCCTTTCCCTAGAACTGACATAAATATAAATAAACAGTAAAAATCATAAACACATCAGGTATCGACGCGTCCGAAAATGCCCGATCTATCAAAATATGATAACGTTTTTTACAATGCGTTTAACCCCGTAACGGAAAATAGCGCCCAAAGTCGAAAATGGCCCTTTTTTGCCATTTTGAAAAATCTAAAAAAATCTATAAAAAGTGATCAAAAGGTCGTACAGTCCTAAAAATGATATCATTGAACATATTATTAAATTTCGCAAAAAATGACAACACCCACAGCTCCGTACACCAAAGTATAAAAAAATTATTAGCGCCAGAAGTTGGAAAAAATAAAAAAAATTATGTTTGTACAGGAGGTTTTAATTTTTGTAAATGTATAAAAACATTATAAAACCTATACAAATTTGGTATCCCCGTAATCGTACCGACCCAAAGAATAAAGTAGACCTGTCATTTGGGGTGCTCAGTGAAAGACGTAAAATCCAAGCCCACAAGAAAATGGCGCAAATGCGTTTTTTCACCATTTTCATTGCATTTGGAATTTTTTTCCCGCTTCCAAGTACATGGCATGGAATATTTAATACCATCATTATGAAGTGCAATTTGTTACGCAGAAAACAAGCCGTCACACAGCTCTTTACGTGTAAAAATAAAAAAGTTATAGATTTTTGAAGGTGGGGAGTGAAAAATGGACATGAAAAAACAGGAAAGGGCCCGTAACCGGTTAAAGGAGGAAGCCATTTCTTCAGCAGTGTCCGTTGTTGAGGTGGAGTTCTCCGACCACTGTCTAATTTTGTTTTCTCTGAATGTTACAGAGACCCCCCGGATGGGAAGAGGCTACTGGAAGCTCAATTCGTCTCTCCTGGAGGAAGCGGAGATCAGACAATCCTTTGAGGACTTTCTTCAGAGCCAGGTACCATTGCTGGGCCTTTGTAGCAGTAAGTCAGAGTGGTGGGAGATGCTCAAGAAAAGGGTGGCGAGATTCTTCCGCCAGCTCTCGAGCCTCAGGAGCCTGGACAGGTACCGCCTGTATCAGGGCCTGAGGAGGAAACTCCAGCATCTCGTCTCGACTGGAGGTAGTCGTGAGGACATCTCCAGAGTGAAATCCTTGCTGAAGAGGTGTCAGTACGATAGACACGGGAAATACCGCTCGCCCGACCCTTACAGAAACTGCAAGATGTCAGTGAATGGTAAAGTTGTCACAGGACTGGTTGACAGTACGGGATCCCTGAAAAGGTCCAGATCAGGGATTCTGGAGGTCGTCAGATCCTTCTACTCACACCTCTTGGGCAGGAAGGATCTAGATCGGGATGTGATGTCGGCTTTCCTGGCTGAAACTGTCCCTGAGCCAGGAGTAGACCCCTCTCTTGATGTTTTGACAGAGATGATCAGGGAAGAGGAAGTCAGCCGGGCGATTGAAGGGCTCGCCCTCAAGAAATCGCCGGGTCCGGATGGCTTAACATCTGAGTTTTATAAGACCTTTAAGGACGCCTTGGTTCCCCTCTTGACTGAGGTATTCAATGAGTGTCTTTCCTCGGGCGCTCTGCCGAAGTCATTGAGGAGGTCTGCCCTGATCATCCTGTCAAAGGGTAAGGACCGATCTCGTATTGAGAACTGGCGTCCCATAGCGCTTCTCAATACGGACAGAAAGGTTTTGGCAAAGGTGCTGTTTAATCGGCTGGTGCAGTTTGCACCCCAGCTCCTTTCGGGGACCCAGCACTGCTCTGTTCCAGGCCGCAGTACATTTAGTGCTGTGCTTTGATTTCCCGGACACTCTTCCAGGGCCCCAAGACTCTGACAAAGTTCTCGGCATCGAATTTGGCCAGGGGGATTACCCATACAAAGGTTAACCAGTGGAAGGGTTGGTCTTTGACCCTCAGAGAAAGGGTTAATCTGATCAAAACCTATCTGCTCCCGTTACTGATTTATCTGGGCAGTGTGTGCATGTTGCCAGAACCCCTCTGGACTCGGGTCTACAGTCTGTTCTTCCAGCTGTTATGGGGGAATAGGCTGAACCTTATCAAGAGGGAGGTTACTTACCGCACGAGGAGACAAGGAGGGTTGTGTATGGTCAACCCTGTGGTGTTCCTAGTGAATACCTTTCTTAAGATCAATGTTGCAAACCTCTGGAAAGAGAGGGCTCCTCCGTGGGTATACTCCTGCAGGGGATGGTTTCGGCCTTTCTTCCAGGAATGGGAGACAGGAGGGCGAGTGAAGGATCTCCGTACACCACATGGGCATCTTCCGGCTTACGCTACCCCGGTTCTGAAGGTGATTCGCCGGTGGGGTCTGGGAATGTGGGAGATCAGGACCATGTCGAGGAAACTCCTTGACAAGAGGGTTCTGTTGACCCATTTCCAGAAGCCCCTGGCCCTCAGGGATTGTCCAAGTCGGGATCGGAGGGTGGGTTTAGGTCTTTTGAATTCCATCAGGATCCCCTTGAAGTTTTGGGACGTGACTTGGCGCTGCTTCCATGGAAAGCTGTGTGTGAGGGACAATCTGAAGTGTAGGAGCTCTGAGGAAAGGGGTTGTCCCCGATCGGAGTGCGGTGGTCTGCTGGAGAGCATGGACCACTTCCTGCTTCAGTGCCCCTTTAACACAGAGGTGTACAACCGAGTGGGCGCTTCCATCCATTGGCCCGGGTTGGCCGGTCTCTCCTATGCGGAGTGGGCCTATGGAGCATTCAGAGGCCTGGGTGGCCGGGACCGCTGCACATTATTTCTAGTCAGTCTAGTGGTCAGGTACCACACGTGGAATGCACTGTGCTTAGTATCGACGCAGCGTAAAATCCTCCCGGTGGATGAGGTGGTTAGGAACATTCTGGGTGACCTGGTGAAGGTGCGCTCTCTGGAGTATGAGAGGCTGGGCGTGGGGAGGGCCTCTCTCCTTAGTGTCCCTTAGTCTGTCCTCTCCCTCCTGGTGAAGGTGCGCTCTCTGGAGTATGAGAGGCTGGGCGTGGGGAGGGCCTCTCTCCTTAGTGTCCCTTAGTCTGTCCTCTCCCTCCTGGTGAAGGTGCGCTCTCTGGAGTATGAGAGGCTGGGCACGGAGAGGACCTCTCTCCTTAGTGTCCCTTAGTCTGTCCTCTCCCCTCCTGGTGAAGGTGTGCTCTCTGAAGAATGAGGGGCTGGGCACGGGGAGGACCTCTCTCCTTAGTGCCCCTTAGTCTGTCCTCTCCCCCCTGGTGAAGGTGCGCTCTCTGGAGTATGAGGGGCTGGGCACGGGGAGGGCCTCTCTCCTTTGGAGGGGCTTCTCCTTTAGTGTCCCTTAGTCTGTCGTCTCCGCCCCTGGTGTTGGGCTGATGCTGAGGATCCGGTAGATGTGGGGCTGCAGGCGCCGAACTTGGGCTTTGTGGGAATAACGATAATTTGTGTAGTTTTTGAATTGTTGTTTTTTATTATTATTATATTTTTTGTGGTATTTATGTCATAGTAGGTGGGGTGGGGGGTGAGTATGTGGGTCATTATGCACTGTGGACAATGGACATTGGGACTTGGGGGGGGGGGGGGTGGAGAGGATGTGTTGGGGAGAAAGAAAATAAAAAATATGCTTCGTTATTTTTATTGTATATATTATATTGCCTTTTGGTTTATTTGTGTTGCATTTTCCTGGTATTGGAGCGGCAAGGTCAATTTTTAGTTTCTGTTATGGTCCCAGTGAGGGCCGTTTTCTGTTCATACTATGTATATTGGGGCACATTTACTTACCCGGTCCAGTCGCGATCCCGCGATGTGTTGTCCTCCTGCGCTCAGTCCCGCTTGCCCCGTCCTCCTGCGCTCAGTCCCGCTTGCCCCGTCCTCCTGCGCTCAGTCCCGCTTGCCCCGTCCTCCTGCGCTCAGTCCCGCCTGCCCCGCCCTCCTGCGCTCAGTCCCGCCTGCCCCGTCCTCCTGCGCTCAGTCCCGCCTGCCCCGTCCTCCTGCGCTCAGTCCCGCCTGCCCCGTCCTCCTGCGCTCAGTCCCGCCTGCCCCGTCCTCCTGCGCTCAGTCCCGCCTGCCCCGTCCTCCTGCGCTCAGTCCCGCCTGCCCCGTCCTCCTGCGCTCAGTCCCGCCTGCCCCGTCCTCCTGCGCTCAGTCCCGCCTGCCCCGTCCTCCTGCGCTCAGTCCCGCCTGCCCCGTCCTCCTGCGCTCAGTCCCGCCTGCCCCGTCCTCCTGCGCTCAGTCCCGCTTGTCCCGTCCTCCTGCGCTCAGTCCCGCTTGTCCCGTCTTCCTGCGCTCAGACCCGCCTGTCCCGTCCTCCTGCGCTCAGTCCCGCCTGCCCCGTCCTCCTGCGCTCAGTACCACTACTCCCATCCTCCTGTACTCACTACTACCTCTCCGTCTATCAGAGTAGTTGCAGCGTCTTCTCCTAGGCATCGCTTGGCATCGATATAAAGGGGTCATTCTGCTGAGAAGCCGCTTTGTCTCCTTCCCTCTTCCTGACGAGACAAGGGGCCGTGTTGGCAGCCACAGACACAATGCCCATCTTGTTGCTCTTATCCCGTGCGGACGCGGCCTGAGACACGTAGCAGCATCTGAAACTCAAAGCCGTAGACCCAGATACAGGACAACTGGGCTTAACCCTCGCAATGCTGCAGACTGGTTTCATCTCCTGAACCCTGCACCAGCCCTGCTGAACACTGGCAGCCTGCACCCTACATGGGACGGGCGCACTAATGGATAACACTGGCAGCCTGCACCCTACATGGGACGGGCGCACTAATGGGTAACACTGGCAGCCTGCACCCTACATGGGACGGGCGCACTAATGGGTAACACTGGCAGCCTGCACCCTACATGGGACGGGCGCACTAATGGGTAACACTGGCAGCCTGCACCCTACATGGGACGGGCGCACTAATGGGTAACACTGGCACCCTGCACCCTACATGGGACGGGCGCACTAATGGGTAACACTGGCAGCCTGCACCGTACATGGGACAGGCGCACTAATGGGTAACACTGGCAGCCTGCACCCTACATGGGACGGGCGCACTAATGGGTAACACTGGCAGCCTGCACCCTACATGGGACGGGCGCACTAATGGGTAACACTGGCAGCCTGCACCCTACATGGGACAGGCGCACTAATGGGTAACACTGGCACTCTGCATCCTACATGGGACGGGCGCACTAATGGGTAACACTGGCAGCCTGCACCCTACATGGGACGGGCACACTAATGGGTAACACTGGCAGCCTGCACCGTACATGGGACGGGCGCACTAATGGGTAACACTGGCAGCCTGCACCCTACATGGGACGGGCGCACTAATGGATAACACTGGCACTCTGCATCCTACATGGGACGGGCGCACTAATGGGTAACACTGGCAGCCTGCACCCTACATGGGACGGGCGCACTAATGGATAACACTGGCACTCTGCATCCTACATGGGACGGGCGCACTAATGGGTAACACTGGCAGCCTGCACCCTACATGGGACGGGCGCACTAATGGGCAACACTGGCAGCCTGCACCCTACATGGGACGGACGCACTAATGGGTAACACTGGCGGCCTGCACCCTACATGGGACGGGCGCACTAATGGGTAACACTGGCAGCCTGCACCCTACATGGGACGGGCGCACTATTGGGTAACACTGGCAGCCTGCACCCTACATGGGACGGACGCACTAATGGGTAACACTGGTGGTCTGCACCCTTCATGGGACGGGCGCACTAATGGGTAACACTGGCAGCCTGCACCCTACATGGGACAGAGGCACTAATGGGTAACACTGGCAGCCTACACCCTACATGGGACGGGCGCACTAATGGGTAACACTGGCAGCCTACACCCTACATGGGACGGGCGCACTAATGGGTAACACTGGCAGCCTGCACCCTACATGGGACGGGGTACTACGGGGTAACACTGGCGCTCTGTATCCTACATGGGACGGGCGCACTAATGGGTAACACTGGTGTTCTGCACCCTACATAGGACGGGCGCACTAATGGGTAACACTGGCAGCCTGCACCCTACATGGGACGGGCGCACTAATGGGTAACACTGGCAGCCTGCACCCTACATGGGACGGGCGCACTAATGGGTAACACTGGCAGCCTGCACCCTATATGGGACAGGCGCACTAATGGGTAACACTGGCAGTCTGCACCCTACATGGGACGGGCGCACTAATGGGTAACACTGGCGGCATGCACCCTACATGGGACGGGCGCACTAATGGGTAACACTGGCGCTCTGCATCCTACATGGGACGGGCGCCCTAATGGGTAATACTGGCAGCCTGCACCCTACATGGGACGGGCGCACTAATGGGTAACACTGGAGCCTTGCACCCTACATGGGACGGGCGCACTAATGGGTAACACTGGTGTTCTGCACCCTACATGGGACGGGCGCACTAATGGGTAACACTGGCGGTCTGCACCCTACATGGGACGGGCGCACTAATGGGTAACACTGGCGGCCTGCACCCTACATGGGACGGGCGCACTAATGGGTAACACTAGCAGTCTGCACCCTACACGGGACGGGCGCACTAATGGGTTACACTGGCGGTCTGCACCCTACATGGGACGGGCGCACAAATGGGTAACACTGGTGTTCTGCACCCTACATGGGACGGGCGCACTAATGGGTAACACTGGCAGCCTGCACCCTACATGGGACGGGCGCAGTAAGGGGTAACACTGGCAGCCTGCACCCTACATGGGATGGGCGCACTACTGGGTAACACTAGCAGTCTGCACCCTACATGGGACGGGCGCACTAATGGGTAACACTGGCAGCCTGCACCCTACATGGGACGGGCACACTAATGGGTAACACTGGCGGCCTGCACCCTACATGGGACGGGCGCACTAATGGGTAACACTGGAGCCTTGCACCCTACATGGGACGGGCGCACTAATGGGTAACACTGGAGCCTTGCACCCTACATGGGACGGGAGCACTAATGGGTAACACTGGCGGTCTGCACCCTACATGGGACGGGCGCACTAATGGGTAACACTGGCGGCCTGCACCCTACATGGGACGGGCGCACTAATGGGTAACACTAGCAGTCTGCACCCTACATGGGACGGGCGCACTAATGGGTAACACTGGCGGCCTGCACCCTACATGGGACGGGCACACTAATGGGTAACACTGGCGGCCTGCACCCTACATGGGACGGGCGCAGTAATGGGTAACACTGGCAGCCTGCACCCTACATGGGACGGGCGCACTAATGGGTAACACTGGCAGCCTGCACCCTACATGGGATGGGCGCACTAAGAGGTAACACTGGCAGTCTGCACCCTACATGGGACGGGCACACTAAGGGGTAACACTGGTGTTCTGCACCCTACATTGGACGGGCGCACTAATGGGTAACTCAGGTGGCCTGCACCCTACATTGGACGGGCGCACTAATGGGTAACTCAGGTGGCCTGCACCCTACAAGGGACCGGCGCCCTGCACCCTACATGAGACGGGCGCACTAAGGGGTAACACTGGCGCTCTGCATCCTACATGGGACGGGCGCCCTAATGGGTAATACTGGCAGCCTGCACCCTACATGGGACGGGCGCACTAATGGGTAACACTGGAGCCTTGCACCCTACATGGGACGGGCGCACTAATGGGTAACACTGGAGCCTTGCACCCTACATGGGACGGGCGCACTAATGGGTAACACTGACGCTCTGCACCCTACATGGGACGGGCGCAATAATGGGTAACACTGGCAGCCTTCACCCTACATGGGACGGGCGCACTAATGGGTAACACTGGCGGCCTGCACCCTACATGGGACGGGCGCACTAATGGGTAACACTGGCAGTCTGCACCCTACATGGGACGGGCGCACTAATGGGTAACACTGGCAGCCTGCACCCTACATGGGACGGGCGCACTAATGGGTAACACTGGCAGCCTGCACCCTACATGGGACGGGCGCACTAATGGGTAACACTGGCGGCCTGCACCCTACATGGGACGGGCACACTAATAGGTAACACTGGAGCCTTGCACCCTACATGGGACGGGCGCACTAATGGGTAACACTGGAGCCTTGCACCCTACATGGGACGGGCGCACTAATGGGTAACACTGGTGTTCTGCACCCTACATGGGACGGGCGCACTAATGGGTAACACTAGCAGTCTGCACCCAGAGGTCGCACTAACATTTTTACCGAAGGGTAATAATACTCCTCTTACCATTTTTGAGGAGTATTTTTAGCCGATGAGGAGTATGAAATTTTTGGTAATACATATACACATCTCATAGGTGTTTATAATGTTAATAGACGCTATTTATACAAAAAGAATCATCTGTCTGCTCACTGCACACACACACACACACACACACACTGGCACGACACAACGGCACAGCGCACACAACGGCACAGCGCACACAACGGCACAGGGCCGGCTCTAGGTTTGAGTAGGCCCCTGGGCAACAGAACCTCAGTGGGCCCCTTTGCTATAGCTCCCAAATTTTGTGGCAGATAACGTGTCCTATGGCCCCACTTTTGCCCCCTCTCCTAACCCCACTATGTGTTTTACATGTTATCATGTGTTTGGCTGCTTTGAAAGCCTTTTTATTCATTGCTGGACACGTAAACAGCTGTGTTGACACTTTCACATTTGCATACATTTCTAGCAATGAAAGAATACGATTTGAAAGCATCCAAACACATGGTAACATTAGAAACACATGCGTTCTTACCCATACGTCCAAACACTGTGGGGCACATTTATCAAAAGTAGTGAAGCCTGTACTATGTGCAGTTTCCTCACAAGTGCGGCAGATTCATCAAAACTGGGGCACGTTCTTCATGAATCTGACGCCCCCTGCACTGCTCGGGAAGTGTCAACAACTTTTTTTATGCACCTTTGACATAATTCGGTCAAGACGCAGTAAAAAATATGGAGCACGGTCCGACTCTGCACCAGAACACCCTGTTTTGTGCAGGATTTTGTGGTACAGCGGACACAGCTGCCGTGACACAATACTGTCGCAGACACTTCATAAATACATGTACAAGCAGTTTGCACCTTCTTTTCAGTGCAAAGTCAGACAGAAACCTGTCGCAGACACTTTAATAAATGTGCCTTGTGTGAATGCACCGTCAGGGTTAATGTAAGGAAGCATTAATAGAATGGCAGCAGGGACATAATTTGGAGGCAAGGTGACCTGGCAAATATAGTTAGGTGGTTGTACATGGGAAAGAGATAGGAGGTCAAGAGGAAGGGAGTGGTGGAACAGGTGGCACACAGGTAACATTGCAGGGGGCAGAAAGTGGGCATAAAAAAAACACAACCAACTCTGTCAGAGTCAAGACTGAAAGGGTTAATTGCACACACAGGGCTTGACTCCTACCATGCTGTCCTCCTCAGCGAGGTCACAGGGTCACCATACATCAAACAGGAGTGGGCTTTGCTTCCTGTCCGTTTCTGTCTGAACGCTGATAATGCTGAGGCCAATCCGAGCAGTGGGAGGCTCGGCCATGGCCCGTACGGCTGTAACACAGACACTGAGGATGCAGAGAGTGACCGCTCTCTGCACATTATTATATCCCTGTCACACACCTCCCCCGCCTTAAGTGGGCCCTGCACTGGCACAACACAGCACTCACTCACATACACATAGAGTGCAGTGTACCGCGACTCACACTCACCCGGGATCACATAACTGCTGGCCGCTGCTGCAGGCAGAGATAATTGGAGCAGGACGGAGTAGCAGCGGCTCACATGTCTCCCCTGGGTCCGGCGCTCAGAGATCGCTGCATCCTGCTGAGCGGTCCCGCGCACGATGCGATCACTCTACTGCCATTCCCCTCCTATGCAGTGCGCGCCGGGCCGCTCAGCCTGCGCGCTACACGGAATAATTGCCAAGCGTATCTTTACGCATGGCAATTATTTTGGGGGGTAATGGCGCCTCATCACGCGTCTATGACGCGTGGTGAGGCGTTAATGCGATCTCTGTCTGCACCCTACACGGGACGGGCGCACTAATGGGTTACACTGGCGGTCTGCACCCTACACGGGACGGGCGCACTAATGGGTTACACTGGCGGTCTGCACCCTACATGGGACGGGCGCACAAATGGGTAACACTGGTGTTCTGCACCCTACATAGGACGGGCGCACTAATGGGTAACACTGGCAGCCTGCACCCTACATGGGACGGGCGCACTAATGGGTAACACTGGCGGCCTGCACCCTACATGGGACGGGCGCACTAATGGGTAACACTGGCAGCCTGCACCCTACATGGGACGGGCGCACTAATGGGTAACACTGGCAGCCTGCACCCTACATGGGACGGGCGCACTAATGGGTAACACTGGCAGCCTGCACCCTACATGGGACGGGCGCACTAATGGGTAACACTGGCAGCCTGCACCCTACATGGGACGGGCGCACTAAGGGGTAACACTGGCAGCCTGCACCCTACATGGGACGGGCGCACTAATGGGTAACACTGGCAGTCTGCACCCTACATGGGACGGGCACACTAAGGGGTAACACTGGTGTTCTGCACCCTACATTGGACGGGCGCACTAATGGGTAACACTGGCAGCCTGCACCCTACAAGGGACGGGCCCACTAATGGGTAACTCAGGTGGCCTGCATCCTACATGGGACCGGCGCCCTGCACCCTACATGAGACGGGCGCACTAAGGGGTAACACTGGCGCTCTGCATCCTACATGGGACGGGCGCCCTAATGGGTAATACTGGCAGCCTGCACCCTACATGGGACGGGCGCACTAATGGGTAACACTGGAGCCTTGCACCCTACATGGGACGGGCGCACAAATGGGTAACACTGGTGTTCTGCACCCTACATGGGACGGGCGCACTAATGGGTAACACTGGCGGTCTGCACCCTACATGGGACGGGCGCACTAATGGGTAACACTGGCGGTCTGCACCCTACATGGGACGGGCGCACTAATGGGTAACACTAGCAGTCTGCACCCTACATGGGACGGGCGCACAAATGGGTAACACTGGTGTTCTGCACCCTACATAGGATGGGCGCACTAATGGGTAACACTGGCAGCCTGCACCCTACATGGGACGGGCGCACTAATGGGTTACACTGGCGGTCTGCACCCTACATGGGACGGGCGCACAAATGGGTAACACTGGTGTTCTGCACCCTACATAGGACGGGCGCACTAATGGGTAACACTGGCAGCCTGCACCCTACATGGGACGGGCGCAGTAAGGGGTAACACTGGCAGTCTGCACCCTACATGGGACGGGCGCACTAATGGGTAACACTGGCAGCCTGCACCCTACATGGGACAGGCGCACTAAGGGGTGACACTAGCGGTCTGCACCCTACATGGGACGGGTGCACTAATGGGTAACAATGGCAGCCTGCACCCTACATGGGACAGGCGTACTAATGGGTAACACTGGTGGTCTGCATCCTACATGGGACGGGCGCACAATTGGGTAACACTGGCGGCCTGCACCCTACATGGGACGGGCGCACTAATGGGTAACACTGGCGGCCTGCACCCTACATGGGACGGGAGCACTAATGGGTAACACTGGCGGTCTACACCCTACATGGGACGGGCGCACTAATGGGTAACACTGGCGGTCTACACCCTACATGGGACGGGCGCACTAATGGGTAACACTGGCGGTCTACACCCTACATGGGACGGGCGCACTAATGGGTAACACTGGCGGCCTGCACCCTACATGGGACGGGCGCACTAATGGGTAACACTGGCGGCCTGCACCCTACATGGGACGGGCGCACTAATGGGTAACACTGGCGGCCTGCACCCTACATGGGACGGGCGCACTAATGGGTAACACTGGCGGCCTGCACCCTACATGAGACGGGTGCACTAATGGGTAACACTGGCGGCCTGCACCCTACATGGGACGGGCGCACTAATGGGTAACACTGGCGGCCTGCACCCTACATGGGACGGGCGCACTAATGGGTAACACTGGCGGCCTGCACCCTACATGAGACGGGTGCACTAATGGGTAACACTGGCGGCCTGCACCCTACATGGGACGGGCGCACTAATGGGTAACAGTGGGGTCCAAACTGTAAATGGGACTGAGCAGCCCCTGACTAACGACTGAGCAGTTACATATAGTCGGATCACAGCTGTGGTGCCCCCATACCCCCAGGTGCCAGACCCCCCACAGTCAGGGGGATCACCCAGGGGCACAGGCGTCTTTCAGATTCTTCTTCCAGATGATGATGAGCTGAAAACCCTTCAGCACATGTATATTACAGCTCAGACCATGACCAACCGTAATTATTTCATATGAACCCCCCTCCCCAAAAATAGGGGAGCTATAAACTGCGGCGCCCTCTGTGGTTACCAGCTATTATTACCTGCCCTGAATTCCATTTGGTTTGGCAAAAGGTCCAGCTCCGTCCCCAAACAGCGGGTCACTTCCACAGGACCTCCTCCATGACATAAGGGGAGATAGAGGACACAGGAGGAGTGAGGGTCCTGATCACAAGAGCTTACACTCTATGAGGAGATAGAGAGGACACAGGAGGAGTGAGGGTCCTGATCACAAGAGCTTACACTCTATGAGGAGATAGAGGGGACACAGGAGGAGTGAGGGTCCTGATCACAAGAGCTTACACTCTATGAGGAGATAGAGGGGACACAGGAGGAGTGAGGGTCCTGATCACAAGAGCTTACACTCTATGAGGAGATAGAGGACACAGGAGGAGTGAGGGCCCTGATCACAAGAGCTTACACTCTATGAGGAGATAGAGAGGACACAGGAGGAGTGAGGGTCCTGATCACAAGAGCTTACACTCTATGAGGAGATACAGGACACAGGAGGAGTGAGGGTCCTGATCACAAGAGCTTACACTCTATGAGGAGATAGAGGGGACACAGGAGGAATGAGGGACCTGATCACAAGAGCTGACACTCTATGAGGAGATAGAGAGGACACAGGAGGAATGAGGGTCCTGGTCACAAGAGCTTACACTCTATGAGGAGATAGAGAGGACACAGGAGGAGTGAGGGTCCTGATCACAGGAGCTTACACTCTATGAGGAGATAGAGAGGACACAGGAGGAATGAGGGTCCTGATCACAAGAGCTTACACTCTATGAGGAGATAGAGAGGACACAGGAGGAGGGAGGGCCCTGATCACAAGAGCTTACACTCTATGAGGAGATAGGACACAGGAGGAGTGAGGGCCCTGATCACAGGAGCTTACACTCTATGAGGAGATAGAGAGGACACAGGAGGAATGAGGGTCCTGATCACAAGAGCTTACACTCTATGAGGAGATAGAGGGGGGGGGGGACACAGGAGGAGTGAGGGTCCTGATCACAAGAGCTTACACTCTATGAGGAGATAGGACACAGGAGGAGTGAGGGTCCTGATCACAAGAGCTTACACTCTATGAGGAGATGGAGGGGACACAGGAGGAGTGAGGGTCCTGATCACAAGAGCTTACACTCTATGAGGAGATAGAGGGGACACAGGAGGAGTGAGGGTCCTGATCACAAGAGCTTACACTCTATGAGTAGCGGAGCCCTGTGGCTCGCAGTATTGGTGCTGGTGGGGGGCGAGGTTGCGGGTGTTGTGCTATTTCTGTACATATCTGTGGTCTCGGCGCTGAGCAGGTGGTTTTGTCTCTTCTGTGTTGCGGGGGGAGCACGGACCACAATATGGAGCCCCCCGGTATGAGAACCGTGCTCATAATAACCTGAGGATATGTGAGGCCTGGGAGCTGTCACATTTCATGAATACAATTCCAGGACAGATCCAAATCAAACACTTGCAAGCACATCACAGACAGAAGTCCACACGTACTAAGACCAGTGCAGGGGGTGTGTGCTATGTGCAGGGGGTGTGTACTATGTGCAGGGGGTGTGTACTATGTGCAGGGGGTGTGTGCTATGTGCAGGGGGTGTGTGCTATGTGCAGGGGGTGTGTGCTATGTGCAGGGGGTGTGTACTATGTGCAGGGGGTGTGTACTATGTGCAGGGGGTGTGTACTATGTGCAGGGGGTGTGTACTATGTGCAGGGGGTGTGTACTATGTGCAGGGGGTGTGTACTATGTGCAGGGGGGTGTACTATGTGCAGGGGGGGTGTACTATGTGCAGGGGGGTGTACTATGTGCAGGGAGGTGTACTATGTGCAGGGGGGTGTACTATGTGCAGTGTCCTCTGCAGTGTGTACTATGTGTAGTTGAAACTATGTGCAGTGTGTACTATGTGCAGTGTGTGCGGTGTACGCCCGACAGGTTATGTAGGGTACACCTGGACTGGTGGAGGAAGTTGTGGAGGCGTAAGGGTTAATAGTTATAAGTGCACTTTAAGGCGAGGAGGTTTGCTGCAGAGCACTTTCCTCCTCCCCTCTTGTTTTGTATATAAGGGGAGCGAGTCTCCTCCCCCTTCCTCTCTTGATTGCGGCACTCAAGGAAGCAGTCCCTCCCTCCCTCCCTAATTTATTGGTTGTTTAAATTTTTTACTGTTTTGTATATTTGTTTTCTTTAGTCCTGAAGTCACAGCTGGCGGAAAATGGAGATTTGAGAGGTGTACTTTGCTCGTCTGGCCGACTTGCCATCTGGGAGTCCAGATGGGCATAGTGCAGTCCCGAGCCGTTGGATGGAGATTTCTTTCACCAAAAGTGCCTAATGTTTTTCAATAATGTTTTTGATTGTTAAACAATAATTGTTAAAAAATGCTGTGACCGGTTTTCCACCACCCAACATGAGCCTCAATGTCGACGTTATTTTGGGTTTACTACGGGCTGATTGAATGCTGTTTTGTAAGTGCCGGTTTGAGTTATAGATGCTAAGAGGGGGGTTAGTCATTCATTCCACCAGTCTGTGCAGTGTGTTCTATGTGCAGGGGGTGTCCTATGTGCAGTGGGGGTGTCCTATGTGCAGTGGGGGTGTCCTATGTGCAGGGGGGGTGTCCTATGTGCAGGGGGGGTGTCCTATGTGCAGGGGGGGGGTGTCCTATGTGCAGGGGGGGGTGTCCTATGTGCAGGGGGGGGTGTCCTATGTGCAGGGGGGGGGTGTCCTATGTGCAGGGGGGGGGTGTCCTATGTGCAGGGGGGGGGTGTCCTATGTGCAGGGGGGGGTGTACTATGTGCAGGGGGGGGGGTGTACTATGTGCAGGGGGGGGGTGTACTATGTGCAGGGGGGGGGGTGTACTATGTGCAGGGGGGGGGTGTACTATGTGCAGGGGGGGGTGTACTATGTGCAGGGGGGGGTGTACTATGTGCAGGGGGGGTGTACTATGTGCAGGGGGGGGTGTACTATGTGCAGGGGGGGGTGTACTATGTGCAGGGGGGGGTGTACTATGTGCAGGGGGGGTGTACTATGTGCAGGGGGGGTGTACTATGTGCAGGGGGGGGTGTACTATGTGCAGGGGGGGGTGTACTTTGTGCAGGGGGGGTGTACTATGTGCAGGGGGGTGTACTATGTGCAGGGGGGTGTACTATGTGCAGGGGGTGTACTATGTGCAGGGGGGTGTACTATGTGCAGTGTCCTGTGCAGTACACACACACTCACATTAGATAATAGTGACTGCAGGGATATATTTATGTATACAGTATATAGTGACTGCAGGGATATATTTATGTTTACAGTATATAGTGACTGCAGGGATATATATGTGTACAGTATATAGTGACTGCAGGGATATATTTATGTATACAGTATATAGTGACTGCAGGGATATATTTATGTATACAGTATATAGTGACTGCAGGGATATATTTATGTGTACAGTATATAGTGACTGCAGGGATATATATGTGTGCAGTATATAGTGACTGCAGGGATATATATGTGTGCAGTATATAGTGACTGCAGGGATATATTTATGTATACAGTATATAGTGACTGCAGGAATATATTTATGTATACAGTATATAGTGACTGCAGGGATATATTTATGTATACAGTATATAGTGACTGCAGGGATATATATGTGTGCAGTATATAGTGACTGCAGGGATATATATGTGTGCAGTATATAGATCTCCACATCCGGTGATGCTCTTGCAGATAGATGTTACCCAGACTCCAGTCCATATGCCACATTCTTACGTTTTACCACCTTGAAACCATCATCATCCATAGGCTGCATCGCTTCTGTGGTGGTACCGGCACTAGGACAACTGCTGGAGGCATCTTCAGGTACCTCAGAGGTCACTCCAGTAACTGGTGACACCTCAGGCTGGACATCCACCATCTCTACTTGCTGCTCTACTGGATCTGTAACTGGATCACTCAAGCCCTGACATCCAGGGTCACCAGAACTCTGGACTCCAGCACCAGAACCCATGGTGAGGTCCCTTGAGCTATGGCGCTCTTGGTTGAGATCTTCTTCTGCAGGTATAGCTCCACCTCCTCCTTCTCCTTCCTTTGCCGTCTCCTCACCTGGCGGCTCACAGGTCTTATTATGCTGAGCGTCTGGACAATCCAGAAAAGTATGTCCATAAAGCGAGCAGAGATTGCACCTCACGTGTCCTGTACAGGAGACTCTCCGATTTGGCATCAGGGCAGGAATACGCCATGTGCCGGCCGCCACATCTGTGGCACAGTCTTGGCTGCCCGGGATAGTAACATATCCCCCTGTCAGAGCCCAAGAAGAAGATATGTGGCAGATGTCTGGTGACTCCCCGGTCCTGGATCAGCTGCACTCTGACCTTATATCCGCCATTCCAGATCCCCTCTTCATCATAGATCTTATTTGGCTCATCGAGAACCAGACATTGTCTCCGCAGCCAGTGCAGCACGTCCCCCAGAGCCACCACCAGTGCAGCACGTCCCCCAGAGCCACCACCAGTGCAGCACGTCCCCCAGAGCCACCACCAGAGAAGCACGTCACCCAGAGCCACCACCAGTGCAGCAAGTCCCCCAGAGCCACCACCAGTGCAGCACGTCACCCAGAGCCACCACCAGAGCAGCACGTCCCCCCGAGCCACCACCAGTGCAGCACATCCCCCAGAGCCACCACCTCAGACTGGAGAAGGATGGTCACCACCACGGTCAGAGGCTTAGACAGCTGGATGACCTGGAGATACTTCCAGATACTGTTGTCTCTTGTGGCGTTTTAGATCTCCCAGAATTGGTCGAGGCTTCGTGGCAGCTTGAAGCTGATGTCATAGATCCTCGTGGTCGGCACATGGATCAGCGCATAAACCTCTAATGCATCAAACTTCATAAATCCTTTCAGAAGATCTTTCCCAATAACCTGTCGTGTTGGGATCCCCTCCTCAGGACCGATGTATTTAATCCGCACGGCATTCCTCCTCTGGGGGGCGGGGTTTGTCACACTCGAGTATAGTCTCTGCGGTCTTCCACTATTAGAGTCTATGGTGCTCTGGGCACTTTATCTCCATGACCACGACAATTGCGCCCCAGAAACCGCTCCCCCAGCTGGATTCTCCGTGCCGGGATTGGTGCCCCCTGCTGGCGCCCGTGTGCCGGAACTAGTGCCCCCTGCTGGCGCCCGTGTGCCGGAACTAGTGCCCCCTGCTGGCGCCCGTGTGCCGGAACTAGTGCCCCCTGCTGGCGCCCGTGTGCCGGAACTAGTGCCCCCTGCTGGCGCCCGTGTGCCGGAACTAGTGCCCCCTGCTGGCGCCCGTGTGCCGGAACTAGTGCCCCCTGCTGGCGCCCGTGTGCCGGAACTAGTGCCCCCTGCTGGCGCCCGTGTGCCGGAACTAGTGCCCCCTGCTGGCGCCCGTGTGCCGGAACTAGTGCCCCCTGCTGGCTTTTGCACGCTGGGGCCCTCCGCTGGCGGCTTTTGCACGCTGGGGCCCTCCGCTGGCGGCTTTTGCACGCTGGGGCCCTCCGCTGGCGGCTTTTGCACGCTGGGGCCCTCCGCTGGCGGCTTTTGCACGCTGGGGCCCTCCGCTGGCGGCTTTTGCACGCTGGGGCCCTCCGCTGGCGGCTTTTGCACGCTGGGGCCCTCCGCTGGCGGCTTTTGCACGCTGGGGCCCTCCGCTGGCGGCTTTTGCACGCTGGGGCCCTCCGCTGGCGGCTTTTGCACGCTGGGGCCCTCCGCTGGCGGCTTTTGCACGCTGGGGCCCTCCGCTGGCGGCTTTTGCACGCTGGGGCCCTCCGCTGGCGGCTTTTGCACGCTGGGGCCCTCCGCTGGCGGCTTTTGCACGCTGGGGCCCTCCGCTGGCGGCTTTTGCACGCTGGGGCCCTCCGCTGGCGGCTTTTGCACGCTGGGGCCCTCCGCTGGCGGCTTTTGCACGCTGGGGCCCTCCGCTGGCGGCTTTTGCACGCTGGGGCCCTCCGCTGGCGGCTTTTGCACGCTGGGGCCCTCCGCTGGCGGCTTTTGCACGCTGGGGCCCTCCGCTGGCGGCTTTTGCACGCTGGGGCCCTCCGCTGGCGGCTTTTGCACGCTGGGGCCCTCCGCTGGCGGCTTTTGCACGCTGGGGCCCTCCGCTGGCGGCTTTTGCACGCTGGGGCCCTCCGCTGGCGGCTTTTGCACGCTGGGGCCCTCCGCTGGCGGCTTTTGCACGCTGGGGCCCTCCGCTGGCGGCTTTTGCACGCTGGGGCCCTCCGCTGGCGGCTTTTGCACGCTGGGGCCCTCCGCTGGCGGCTTTTGCACGCTGGGGCCCTCCGCTGGCGGCTTTTGCACGCTGGGGCCCTCCGCTGGCGGCTTTTGCACGCTGGGGCCCTCCGCTGGCGGCTTTTGCACGCTGGGGCCCTCCGCTGGCGGCTTTTGCACGCTGGGGCCCTCCGCTGGCGGCTTTTGCACGCTGGGGCCCTCCGCTGGCGGCTTTTGCACGCTGGGGCCCTCCGCTGGCGGCTTTTGCACGCTGGGGCCCTCCGCTGGCGGCTTTTGCACGCTGGGGCCCTCCGCTGGCGGCTTTTGCACGCTGGGGCCCTCCGCTGGCGGCTTTTGCACGCTGGGGCCCTCCGCTGGCGGCTTTTGCACGCTGGGGCCCTCCGCTGGCGGCTTTTGCACGCTGGGGCCCTCCGCTGGCGGCTTTTGCACGCTGGGGCCCTCCGCTGGCGGCTTTTGCACGCTGGGGCCCTCCGCTGGCGGCTTTTGCACGCTGGGGCCCTCCGCTGGCGGCTTTTGCACGCTGGGGCCCTCCGCTGGCGGCTTTTGCACGCTGGGGCCCTCCGCTGGCGGCTTTTGCACGCTGGGGCCCTCCGCTGGCGGCTTTTGCACGCTGGGGCCCTCCGCTGGCGGCTTTTGCACGCTGGGGCCCTCCGCTGGCGGCTTTTGCACGCTGGGGCCCTCCGCTGGCGGCTTTTGCACGCTGGGGCCCTCCGCTGGCGGCTTTTGCACGCTGGGGCCCTCCGCTGGCGGCTTTTGCACGCTGGGGCCCTCCGCTGGCGGCTTTTGCACGCTGGGGCCCTCCGCTGGCGGCTTTTGCACGCTGGGGCCCTCCGCTGGCGGCTTTTGCACGCTGGGGCCCTCCGCTGGCGGCTTTTGCACGCTGGGGCCCTCCGCTGGCGGCTTTTGCACGCTGGGGCCCTCCGCTGGCGGCTTTTGCACGCTGGGGCCCTCCGCTGGCGGCTTTTGCACGCTGGGGCCCTCCGCTGGCGGCTTTTGCACGCTGGGGCCCTCCGCTGGCGGCTTTTGCACGCTGGGGCCCTCCGCTGGCGGCTTTTGCACGCTGGGGCCCTCCGCTGGCGGCTTTTGCACGCTGGGGCCCTCCGCTGGCGGCTTTTGCACGCTGGGGCCCTCCGCTGGCGGCTTTTGCACGCTGGGGCCCTCCGCTGGCGGCTTTTGCACGCTGGGGCCCTCCGCTGGCGGCTTTTGCACGCTGGGGCCCTCCGCTGGCGGCTTTTGCACGCTGGGGCCCTCCGCTGGCGGCTTTTGCACGCTGGGGCCCTCCGCTGGCGGCTTTTGCACGCTGGGGCCCTCCGCTGGCGGCTTTTGCACGCTGGGGCCCTCCGCTGGCGGCTTTTGCACGCTGGAGCCGGTATCCTCTACCGGTGACTGTACATTGGCACTAGTGACCTCTGTTGGGTCTGTGACCTCCATGTTATTCTCCTGGGCTACAGACAACTGCGAGTCCACTTGAGGTCTATTACACGTAGTCTCAGGCTCTATTATTGGGGTCACTGGTAATACTGAGGTCACTGCAGTCTCTGCTCTCTCCACAGCCACTGGGGTCAGGTGTGAACAGGCGTGTACCGGAGGAGTCATTAACACTTTACTCTCTGGAGCAGACACAGTCACTCCTTCACTCTGGGCCTGAACAGAACACACTGGATCTCCAGGTGCCATTGATTTTGCTTCATTCACATTTAACCCCTTGACAGTCTCTGAGCCCCTCGCTGGGCGGCCCTGTGATACAATATCATACACAGTGTTATAGTCATTGCTCCTCCCCCTGGACCCCTGTGATACAATATCATACACAGTGTTATAGTCATTGCTCCTCCCCCTGGACCCCTGTGATACAATATCATACACAGTGTTATAGTCATTGCTCCTCCCCCTGGACCCCTGTGATACAATATCATACACAGTGTTATAGTCATTGCTCCTCCCCCTGGACCCCCGTGATACAATATCATACACAGTGTTATAGTCATTGCTCCTCCCCCTGGACCCCTGTGATACAATATCATACACAGTATCATAGTCATTGCTCCTCCCCCTGGACCCCCGTGATACAATATCATACACAGTGTTATAGTCATTGCTCCTCCCCCTGGACCCCTGTGATACAATATCATACACAGTATCATAGTCATTGCTCCTCCCCCTGGACCCCTGTGATACAATATCATACACAGTGTTATAGTCATTGCTCCTCCCCCTGGACCCCTGTGATACAATATCATACACAGTATCATAGTCATTGCTCCTCCCCCTGGACCCCTGTGATACAATATCATACACAGTGTTACAGTCATTGCTCCTCCCCCTGGACCCCTGTGATACAATATCATACACAGTGTCATAGTCATTGCTCCTCCCCCTGGACCCCTGTGATACAATATCATACACAGTGTTACAGTCATTGCTCCTCCCCCTGGACCCCTGTGATACAATATCATACACAGTATCATAGTCATTGCTCCTCCCCCTGGACCCCTGTGATACAATATCATACACAGTGTTACAGTCATTGCTCCTCCCCCTGGACCCCTGTGATACAATATCATACACAGTGTTACAGTCATTGCTCCTCCCCCTGGACCCCTGTGATACAATATCATACACAGTGTTACAGTCATTGCTCCTCCCCCTGGACCCCTGTGATACAATATCATACACAGTGTTACAGTCATTGCTCCTCCCCCTGGACCCCTGTGATACAATATCATACACAGTGTTACAGTCATTGCTCCTCCCCCTGGACCCCTGTGATACAATATCATACACAGTGTTATAGTCATTGCTCCTCCCCCTGGACCCCTGTGATACAATATCATACACAGTGTTATAGTCATTGCTCCTCCCCCTGGACCCCTGTGATACAATATCATACACAGTGTTATAGTCATTGCTCCTCCCCCTGGACCCCTGTGATACAATATCATACACAGTGTTATAGTCATTGCTCCTCCCCCTGGACTCCTGTGATACAATATCATACACAGTGTTATAGTCATTGCAGTGGCTGATCACATCTTTCCTCTTTGCCCCCTGGAGCCGGGTTTCCCTCCTTGTGTTCGGGGGCCAGTTCTGTACTTTATGGGGGGCTCCCATCTCCTTCATGTGTCTCTCTCTCATGACACTCAGATCTCGGATACAGTTATCCAGACGCTCGCACTTCATTAATTTCATTTTACAATCTGCTTCAGTTTTTATTTCAGCGCGTAATCTGGAAATCTCCATCTCCTTCTTATAAATCACTTTATCACAGACTGGAGTACTCACAGCTGCAGCCGCCGTCACATTGTCTTCTCCAGAATCTTCACCAGCAGCAGGGTGTAGGCCCAACTCCAGACCAGGGGCTCTCCTAGATGACCCAGCCCAGCTCCCCTCCCCACCTCCTGGGTCTGAGGCCATGATTCCTCCCCACAGGGAGCTCAGCAACACACACCCTCCACCACTGCCTGTATATCCTGTGTGAGAGGTAGTCACAGCCCCGCCCCCTGCCTGTATATCCTGTGTGAGAGGTGGTCACAGCCCCGCCCCCTGCCTGTATATCCTGTGTGAGAGGTAGTCACAGCCCCGCCCCCTGCCTGTATATCCTGTGTGAGAGGTAGTCACAGCCCCGCCCCCGGCCTGTATATCCTGTGTGAGAGGTAGCCCCGCCCCCTGCCTGTATATCCTGTGTGAGAGGTAGTCACAGCCCCGCCCCCTGCCTGTATATCCTGTGTGAGAGGTAGTCACAGCCCCGCCCCCTGCCTGTATATCCTATGTGAGAGGTAGTCACAGCCCCGCCCCCTACCTGAATATCCTGTGAGAGATAGTCACAGCCCCGCCCCCTGCCTGTATATCCTGTGTGAGAGGTAGTCACAGCCCCGCCCCCTGCCTGTATATCCTGTGTGAGAGGTAGTCACAGCCCCGCCCCCTGCCTGTATATCCTGTGTGAGAGGTAGTCACAGCCCCGCCCCCTGCCTGTATATCCTGTGTGAGAGGTAGCCCCGCCCCCTGCCTGTATATCCTGTGTGATGGTAGTCACAGCCCCGCCCCCTGCCTGTATATCCTGTGTGAGAGGTAGTCACAGCCCCGCCCCCTGCCTGTATATCCTGTGTGAGAGGTAGTCACAGCCCCGCCCCCTGCCTGTATATCCTGTGTGAGAGGTAGTCACAGCCCCGCCCCCTGCCTGTATATCCTGTGTGAGATAGTCACAGCCCCGCCCCCTGCCTGTATATCCTATGTGAGAGGTAGTCACAGCCCCGCCCCCTACCTGAATATCCTGTGAGAGATAGTCACAGCCCCGCCCCCTGCCTGTATATCCTGTGTGAGAGGTAGTCACAGCCCCGCCCCCTGCCTGTATATCCTGTGTGAGAGGTAGTCACAGCCCCGCCCCCTGCCTGTATATCCTGTGTGAGAGGTAGCCCCGCCCCCTGCCTGTATATCCTGTGTGTGAGAGGTAGCCCCGCCCCCTGCCTGTATATCCTGTGTAATAGGTAGTCACAGCCCCGCCCCCTGCCTGTATATCCTGTGTAATAGGTAGTCACAGCCCCGCCCCCTGCCTGTATATCCTGTGTAATAGGTAGTCACAGCCCCGCCCCCTGCCTGTATATCCTGTGTGAGAGGTAGTCACAGCCCCGTCCCCTGCCTGTACATCCTGTGTGAGAGGTAGTCACAGCCCCGCCCCCTGCCTGTATATCCTGTGTGAGAGGTAGTCACAGCCCCGCCCCCTGCCTGTATATCCTGTGTGAGAGGTAGTCACAGCCCCGCCCCCTGCCTGTATATCCTGTGTGAGAGGTAGTCACAGCCCCGCCCCCTGCCTGTATATCCTGTGTAAGCTAGTCACAGCCCCGCCCCCTGCCTGTATATCCTGTGTGAGAGGTAGTCACAGCCCCGCCCCCTGCCTGTATATCCTGTGTGAGAGGTAGTCACAGCCCCGCCCCCTGCCTGTATATCCTGTGTGAGAGGTAGTCACAGCCCCGCCCCCTGCCTGTATATCCTGTGTGAGAGGTAGTCACAGCCCCGCCCCCTGCCTGTATATCCTGTGTGAGAGGTAGATACAGCCCCGCCCCCTGCCTGTATATCCTGTGTGAGAGGTAGTCACAGCCCCGCCCCCTGCCTGTATATCCTGTGTGAGGGGTAGTCACAGCCCCGCCCCCTGCCTGTATATCCTGTGTGAGAGGTAGTCACAGCCCCGTCCCCTGCCTGTACATCCTGTGTGAGAGGTAGTCACAGCCCCGCCCCCTGCCTGTATATCCTGTGTGAGAGGTAGTCACACCCCCTGCCTGTATATCCTGTGTGAGAGGTAGTCACAGCCCCGCCCCCTGCCTGTATATCCTGTGTGAGAGGTAGTCACAGCCCCGCCCCCTGCCTGTATATCCTGTGTGAGAGGTAGTCACAGCCCCGCCCCCTGCCTGTATATCCTGTGTGAGAGGTAGTCACAGCCCCGCCCCCTGCCTGTATATCCTGTGTGAGAGGTAGTCACAGCCCCGCCCCCTGCCTGTATATCCTGTGTGAGAGGTAGTCACAGCCCCGCCCCCTGCCTGCATATCCTGTGTGAGAGGTAGTCACAGGCCCGCCCCCTGCCTGTGTATCCTGTGTGAGAGGTAGTCACAGCCCCGCCCCCTGCCTGTATATCCTGTGTGAGAGGTAGTCACAGCCCCGCCCCCTGCCTGTATATCCTGTGTGAGAGGTGGTCACAGCCCCGCCCCCTGCCTGTATATCCTGTGTGAGAGGTAGTCACAGCCCGGCCCCCTGCCTGTATATCCTGTGTGAGAGGTAGTCACAGCCCCGCCCCCTGCCTGTATATCCTGTGTGAGAGGTAGTCACAGCCCCGCCCCCTGCCTGTATATCCTGTGTGAGAGGTAGTCACAGCCCCGCCCCCTGCCTGTATATTCTGTGTGAGAGATAGTCACAGCCCTGCCCCCTGCCTGTATATCCTGTGTGAGAGGTAGTCACAGCCCGGCCCCCTGCCTGTATATCCTGTGTGAGAGGTAGTCACAGCCCCGCCCCCTGCCTGTATATCCTGTGTGAGAGGTAGTCACAGCCCCGCCCCCTGCCTGTATATATTGTGCAGGAGGTTGATACTTTGTACATTTGTTTAATCCTATAGGTTGGACTTGATGGATTATGATATAAGTGACATAATATTTGTGAGGGGTCTCTGTGACATGAGAGCTGCAGGTGATGAGGTTCTGGCTCCGGATCTTGGAGGAGATGATGCTGCTCATGATCAAGGTCCAGAAACAGACACCCCGCCCCCCCCCCCCCCCCCGCCCCGAAAATCCTCAACTCCACAGTCAGCAGCTGCAGCAACATGAGGCTTCCCGCACGTCGCCCCCTGTGTCCTGTACAAGAATCCAACTGCCAAAGACCCTCCAGGAAGAGGAAGACCCTAAACGGAACAAAAAGCATCGGCTGTACCCCACAATACACAGACCACAGAAGGCGCTCTCCATCCTATATGACTATATACAGTCCATGGAAGGCGCTCTCCATCCTATATCACTATATACAGTCCATGGAAGGCGCTCTCCATCCTATATGACTATATACAGTCCATGGAAGGTGCTCTCCATCCTATATGACTATATACAGTCCATGGAAGGCGCTCTCCATCCTATATCACTATATACAGTCCATGGAAGGCGCTCTCCATCCTATATGACTATATACAGTCCATGGAAGGTGCTCTCCATCCTATATGACTATATACAGTCCATGGAAGGCGCTCTCCATCCTATATGACTATATACAGTCCATGGAAGGTGCTCTCCATCCTATATGACTATATACAGTCCATGGAAGGCGCTCTCCATCCTATATGACTATATACAGTCCATGGAAGGCGCTCTCCATCCTATATGACTATATACAGTCCATGGAAGGCGCTCTCCATCCTATATGACTATATACAGTCCATGGAAGGCGCTCTCCATCCTATATGACTATATACAGTCCATGGAAGGAGCTCTCCATCCTATATCACTATATACAGTCCATGGAAGGCGCTCTCCGTCATATATGACTATATACAGTCCATGGAAGGCGCTCTCCATCCTATATGACTATATACAGTCCATGGGAGGCGCTCTCCATCCTATATGACTATATACAGTCCATGGAAGGCGCTCTCCATCCTATATGACTATATACAGTCCATGGAAGGCGCTCTCCATCCTATATGACTATATACAGTCCATGGAAGGCGCTCTCCATCCTATATGACTATATACAGTCCATGGAAGGCGCTCTCCATCCTATATGACTATATACAGTCCATGGAAGGCGCTCTCCGTCCTATATGACTATATACAGTCCATGGAAGGTGCTCTCCATCCTATATGACTATATACAGTCCATGGAAGGAGCTCTCCATCCTATATGACTATATACAGTCCATGGAAGGAGCTCTCCATCCTATATGACAATATACAGTCCATGGAAGGAGCTCTCCATCCTATATGACTATATACAGTCCATGGAAGGCGCTCTCCATCCTATATGACTATATACAGTCCATGGAAGGCGCTCTCCATCCTATATGACTATATACAGTCCATGGAAGGCGCTCTCCATCCTATATGACTATATACAGTCCATGGAAGGCGCTCTCCATCCTATATGACTATATACAGTCCATGGAAGGCGCTCTCCATCCTATATGACTATATACAGTCCATGGAAGGTGCTCTCCATCCTATATGACTATATACAGTCCATGGAAGGGGCTCTCCATCCTATATGACTATATACAGTCCATGGAAGGCGCTCTCCATCCTATATGACTATATACAGTCCATGGAAGGCGCTCTCCATCCTATATGACTATATACAGTCCATGGAAGGTGCTCTCCATCCTATATGACTATATACAGTCCATGGAAGGAGCTCTCCATCCTATATGACTATATACAGTCCATGGAAGGAGCTCTCCATCCTATATGACAATATACAGTCCATGGAAGGTGCTCTCCATCCTATATGACTATATACAGTCCATGGAAGGAGCTCTCCATCCCATATGACTATATACAGTCCATGGAAGGCGCTCTCCATCCTATATGACTATATACAGTCCATGGAAGGCGCTCTCCATCCTATATGACTATATACAGTCCATGGAAGGCGCTCTCCATCCTATATGACAATATACAGTCCATGGAAGGTGCTCTCCATCCTATATGACTATATACAGTCCATGGAAGGCGCTCTCCATCCTATATGACTATATACAGTCCATGGAAGGTGCTCTCCATCCTATATGACTATATACAGTCCATGGAAGGAGCTCTCCATCCTATATGACTATATACAATCCACGGAAGGCGCTCTCCATCCTATATGACTATATACAGTCCATGGAAGGCGCTCTCCATCCTATATGACTATATAAAGTCCATGGAAGGGGCTCTCCATCCTATATGACTATATACAGTCCATGGAAGGTGCTCTCCATCCTATATGACTATATACAGTCCATGGAAGGGGCTCTCCATCCTATATGACTATATACAGTCCATGGAAGGTGCTCTCCATCCTATATGACTATATACAGTCCATGGAAGGTGCTCTCCATCCTATATGACTATATACAGTCCATGGAAGGCGCTCTCCATCCTATATGACTATATACAGTCCATGGAAGGCGATCTCCATCCTATATGACTATATACAGTCTATGGAAGGCGCTCTCCATCCTATATGACTATATACAGTACATGGAAGGCGCTCTCCATCCTATATGACTATATACAGTCCATGGAAGGGGCTCTCCATCCTATATGACTATATACAGTCCATGGAAGGCGCTCTCCATCCTATATGACTATATACAGTCCATGGAAGGCGCTCTCCATCCTATATGACTATATACAGTCCATGGAAGGCGCTCTCCATCCTATATGACTATATACAGTCCATGGAAGGCGCTCTCCATCCTATATGACTATATACAGTCCATGGAAGGAGCTCTCCATCCTATATGACTATATACAGACCATGGAAGGCGCTCTCCATCCTTTATGACTATATACAGTCCATGGAAGGCGCTCTCCATCCTATATGACTATATACAGTCCATGGAAGGGGCTCTCCATCCTATATGACTATATACAGTCCATGGAAGGCGCTCTCCATCCTATATGACTATATACAGTCCATGGAAGGGGCTCTCCATCCTATATGACTATATACAGTCCATGGAAGGCGCTCTCCATCCTATATGACTATATACAGTCCATGGAAGGCGCTCTCCATCCTATATGACTATATACAGTCTATGGAAGGCGCTCTCCATCCTATATGACTATATACAGTCCATGGAAGGCGCTCTCCATCCTATATGACTATATACAGTCCATGGAAGGGGCTCTCCATCCTATATGACTATATACAGTCCATGGAAGGCGCTCTCCATCCTATATGACTATATACAGTCCATGGAAGGGGCTCTCCATCCTATATGACTATATACAGTCCATGGAAGGCGCTCTCCATCCTATATGACTATATACAGTCCATGGAAGGCGCTCTCCATCCTATATGACTATATACAGTCTATGGAAGGCGCTCTCCATCCTATATGACTATATACAGTACATGGAAGGCGCTCTCCATTCTATATGACTATATACAGTCCATGGAAGGTGCTCTCCATCCTATATGACTATATACAGACCATGGAAGGCGCTCTCCATCCTATATGACTATATACAGTCCATGGAAGGCGCTCTCCATCCTATATGACTATATACAGTCCATGGAAGGTGCTCTCCATCCTATATGACTATATACAGTCCATGGAAGGGGCTCTCCATCCTATATGACTATATACAGTCCATGGAAGGTGCTCTCCATCCTATATGACTATATACAGTCCATGGAAGGCGCTCTCCATCCTATATGACTATATACAGTCCATGGAAGGGGCTCTCCATCCTATATGACTATATACAGTCCATGGAAGGCGCTCTCCATCCTATATGACTATATACAGTCCATGGAAGGCGCTCTCCATCCTATATGACTATATACAGTCTATGGAAGGCGCTCTCCATCCTATATGACTATATACAGTACATGGAAGGCGCTCTCCATTCTATATGACTATATACAGTCCATGGAAGGGGCTCTCCATCCTATATGACTATATACAGTCCATGGAAGGCGCTCTCCATCCTATATGACTATATACAGTCCATGGAAGGCGCTCTCCATCCTATATGACTATATACAGTCCATGGAAGGTGCTCTCCATCCTATATGACTATATACAGTCCATGGAAGGCGCTCTCCATCCTATATGACTATATACAGTCCATGGAAGGCGCTCTCCATCCTATATGACTATATACAGTCCATGGAAGGTGCTCTCCATCCTATATGACTATATACAGTCCATGGAAGGAGCTCTCCATCCTATATGACAATATACAGTCCATGGAAGGTGCTCTCCATCCTATATGACTATATACAGTCCATGGAAGGAGCTCTCCATCCCATATGACTATATACAGTCCATGGAAGGCGCTCTCCATCCTATATGACTATATACAGTCCATGGAAGGCGCTCTCCATCCTATATGACTATATACAGTCCATGGAAGGCGCTCTCCATCCTATATGACTATATACAGTCCATGGAAGGCGCTCTCCATCCTATATGACTATATACAGTCCATGGAAGGCGCTCTCCATCCTATATGACAATATACAGTCCATGGAAGGCGCTCTCCATCCTATATGACTATATACAGTCCATGGAAGGTGCTCTCCATCCTATATGACTATATACAGTCCATGGAAGGAGCTCTCCATCCTATATGACTATATACAATCCACGGAAGGCGCTCTCCATCCTATATGACTATACACAGTCCATGGAAGGCGCTCTCCATCCTATATGACTATATACAGTCCATGGAAGGCGCTCTCCATCCTATATGACTATATACAGTCCATGGAAGGTGCTCTCCATCCTATATGACTATATACAGTCCATGGAAGGCGCTCTCCATCCTATATGACTATATACAGTCCATGGAAGGCGCTCTCCATCCTATATGACTATATACAGTCCATGGAAGGCGCTCTCCATCCTATATGACAATATACAGTCCATGGAAGGCGCTCTCCATCCTATATGACTATATACAGTCCATGGAAGGTGCTCTCCATCCTATATGACTATATACAGTCCATGGAAGGAGCTCTCCATCCTATATGACTATATACAGTCCATGGAAGGCGCTCTCCATCCTATATGACTATATACAGTCCATGGAAGGCGCTCTCCATCCTATATGACTATATACAGTCCATGGAAGGCGCTCTCCATCCTATATGACTATATACAGTCCATGGAAGGCGCTCTCCATCCTATATGACTATATACAGTCCATGGAAGGTGCTCTCCATCCTATATGACTATATACAGTCCATGGAAGGCGCTCTCCATCCTATATGACTATATACAGTCCATGGAAGGCGCTCTCCATCCTATATGACTATATACAGTCCATGGAAGGTGCTCTCCATCCTATATGACTATATACAGTCCATGGAAGGAGCTCTCCATCCTATATGACAATATACAGTCCATGGAAGGTGCTCTCCATCCTATATGACTATATACAGTCCATGGAAGGAGCTCTCCATCCCATATGACTATATACAGTCCATGGAAGGCGCTCTCCATCCTATATGACTATATACAGTCCATGGAAGGCGCTCTCCATCCTATATGACTATATACAGTCCATGGAAGGCGCTCTCCATCCTATATGACTATATACAGTCCATGGAAGGCGCTCTCCATCCTATATGACAATATACAGTCCATGGAAGGCGCTCTCCATCCTATATGACTATATACAGTCCATGGAAGGCGCTCTCCATCCTATATGACTATATACAGTCCATGGAAGGAGCTCTCCATCCTATATGACTATATACAATCCACGGAAGGCGCTCTCCATCCTATATGACTATATACAGTCCACGGAAGGCGCTCTCCATCCTATATGACTATATACAGTCCATGGAAGGCGCTCTCCATCCTATATGACTATATACAGTCCATGGAAGGCGCTCTCCATCCTATATGACTATATACAGTCCATGGAAGGCGCTCTCCATCCTATATGACAATATACAGTCCATGGAAGGTGCTCTCCATCCTATATGACTATATACAGTCCATGGAAGGCGCTCTCCATCCTATATGACAATATACAGTCCATGGAAGGTGCTCTCCATCCTATATGACTATATACAGTACATGGAAGGCGCTCTCCATCCTATATGACTATATACAGTCCATGGAAGGTGCTCTCCATCCTATATGACTATATACAGTCCATGGAAGGAGCTCTCCATCCTATATGACTATATACAATCCACGGAAGGCGATCTCCATCCTATATGACTATATACAGTCCATGGAAGGCGCTCTCCATCCTATATGACTATATACAGTCCATGGAAGGTGCTCTCCATCCTATATGACTATATACAGTCCATGGAAGGGGCTCTCCATCCTACATGACTATATACAGTCCATGGAAGGAGCTCTCCATCCTATATGACTATATACAGTCCATGGAAGGCGCTCTCCATCCTATATGACTATATACAGTCCATGGAAGGCGCTCTCCATCCTATATGACTATATACAGTCCATGGAAGGCGCTCTCCATCCTATATGACTATATACAGTCCATGGAAGGTGCTCTCCATCCTATATGACTATATACAGTCCATGGAATGGGCTCTCCATCCTATATGACTATATACAGTCCATGGAAGGGGCTCTCCATCCTATATGACTATATACAGTCCATGGAAGGCGCTCTCCATCCTATATGACTATATACAGTCCATGGAAGGCGCTCTCCATCCTATATGACTATATACAGTCCATGGAAGGCGCTCTCCATCCTATATGACTATATACAGTCCATGGAAGGCGCTCTCCATCCTATATGACTATATACAGTCCATGGAAGGTGCTCTCCATCCTATATGACTATATACAGTCCATGGAAGGCGCTCTCCATCCTATATGACTATATACAGTCCATGGAAGGCGCTCTCCATCCTATATGACTATATACAGTCCATGGAAGGCGCTCTCCATCCTATATGACTATATACAGTCCATGGAAGGCGCTCTCCGTCATATATGACTATATACAGTCCATGGAAGGTGCTCTCCATCCTATATGACTATATACAGTCCATGGAAGGGGCTCTCCATCCTATATGACTATATACAGTCCATGGAAGGCGCTCTCCATCCTATATGACTATATACAGTCCATGGAAGGCGCTCTCCATCCTATATGACTATATACAGTCCATGGAAGGCGCTCTCCATCCTATATGACTATATACAGTCCATGGAAGGGGCTCTCCATCCTATATGACTATATACAGTCCATGGAAGGTGCTCTCCATCCTATATGACTATATACAGTCCATGGAAGGCGCTCTCCATCCTATATGACTATATACAGTCCATGGAAGGAGCTCTCCATCCTATATGACTATATACAGTCCATGGAAGGCGCTCTCCATCCTATATGACTATATACAGTCCATGGAAGGTGCTCTCCATCCTATATGACTATATACAGTCCATGGAAGGTGCTCTCCATCCTATATGACTATATACAGTCCATGGAAGGCGCTCTCCATCCTATATGACAATATACAGTACATGGAAGGTGCTCTCCATCCTATATGACTATATACAGTCCATGGAAGGCGCTCTCCATCCTATATGACTATATACAGTCCATGGAAGGCGCTCTCCATCCTATATGACTATATACAGTCCATGGAAGGTGCTCTCCATCTTCCCCTCTTCTGGCAGTGCCTTCTCCCCCTTCCCTCCGGGGGCACTATACCTACACATCACATATTTTAGCTGTAGGATGTCACATTATTGACACATTTTAATGATTGAGACTACAGTAAAATCTCCTAAAATCTCCATTCACTTCCAGCAAGCAGAGATCTTACACGTGACCTGATACAATTGGGGGGTTTATTAATGTAAGTGGCTCATGATGTGACAGGGTGGGTAATGCCCCCCCCTTCCTGGGTGCAGGGGGTTATATTAAGGTGCCAGTGTCGGGCTATTTGCTGTCATTACGCTGCACTTCTGATAGGATAAGCTTTGGGTGTGAGTGGAGGTGCGAGTGCTCCTGATGCCGCTCTGACTCCCACCTGTTGACGTGACCTTTTCTGTCGCAGCCAAACTCTTCTCCATGTAAACAGCCATGACCTGACCTTCACAGCCAAAGCTGCAAAACTACAGCAGGGCCACCCTCCTGGACCATCAGTGGTTAATGCCCCACCCACATCCCATACTGCTATACTCCAGCCACATCCAGAGCTGCAACCACAACAGCATATCCCACACACATCATAATCTGCATTCACAATTCTCTTATTACATCTTTCACTATACTCCAGTTACATCCAGAGCTGCAGTCATAGTTGTGCAGTATTTTTTTTTCATTTCATGTACTCCAGTCACATCCAGAGCTGCATTCACAGTTCTGCTGTTACATGTTGTGATACACTACAGTCACATCCAGAGCTGCATTCAAAATTCACTTATTACATCTTTCACTATACTCCAGTTACATCCAGAGCTGCAGTCACAGTTCTGCTTTTGCACCCTGGCATACACAAGTCCCCTCCATGTAGCCACATCCCAATGTAGCAGCAGTGTTGTACTCCAGTCACATCAAGAGCTGCAGTCACATATGATCTGGATATGATCTACAGGCTCCTCCCCGAGTCACCCTGTTACATTGTAGCTGAGAGTTGTTTCCTGTGAGCACCCCCTGCTGGCAGTGCTGCCCCGGGTCATGTGAGGGCATCTCAGTCATTGCCCCCCACGGAGGATCGGATTAATCTGTCGGAATGTCGGATATAAAACCATTAGACGCTTATTTACTGTTACATCTCACAGAACAAACACCCAGATAATCCGGGAGCACACAGAGCGGAGCCCCACCTACAGACAGGGGGCGGAGCCCCACCATACACCGGCAACGGACAGAGGGCGGAGCCCCAACATACATCAGCTACAGACAGGGGGCGGAGCCCCACCATACACCGGCTACGGACAGGGGGCAGAGCCCCACCATACACCAGCTACGGACAGGGGGCGGAGCCCCAACATACTCCACCTACAGACAGGGGGCGGAGCCTCACCAAACACCAGCTACAGACAGGGGGCGGAGCCTCACCAAACACCAGCTACAGACAGAGGGCGGAGCCCCACCATACACCAGCTACAGACAGGGGGCGGAGCCCCAACATACAAGAGCTACGGACAGGGGGTGGAGCCCCAACATACACCAGCTACAGCCAGGGGGCAGGGCTGTGACTACCTCTCACACAGAATATACAGGCAGG
Source organism: Engystomops pustulosus (assembly GCF_040894005.1). Classification (NCBI taxonomy): domain Eukaryota; kingdom Metazoa; phylum Chordata; class Amphibia; order Anura; family Leptodactylidae; genus Engystomops; species Engystomops pustulosus. The sequence continues at coordinate 4,797,728 of NC_092413.1, forward strand.
GGGCGGGGCTGTGACTACCTCTCACACAGGATATACAGGCAGGGGGCAGGGCTGTGACTACCTCTCACACAGGATATACAGGCAGGGGGCAGGGCTGTGACTATCTCTCACACAGAATATACAGGCAGGGGGCGGGGCTGTGACTACCTCTCACACAGGATATACAGGCAGGGGGCGGGGCTGTGACTACCTCTCACACAGGATATACAGGCAGGGGGCGGGGCTGTGACTACCTCTCGCACAGGATATACAGGCAGGGGGCGGGGCTGTGACCACCTCTCACACAGGATATACAGTCAGGGGGCGGGGCTGTGACTACCTCTCACACACGATATACAGGCAGGGGGCGGGGCTGTGACTACCTCTCACACAGGATATACAGGCAGGGGGCGGGGCTGTGACTACCTCTCACACAGGATATACAGGCAGGGGGCTGTGACTACCTCTCACACAGGATATACAGGCAGGGGGCGGGGCTGTGACTACCTCTCACACAGGATATACAGGCAGGGGGCGGGGCTGTGACTACCTCTCACACACGATATACAGGCAGGGGGCGGGGCTGTGACTACCTCTCACACAGCATATACAGGCAGGGGGCGGGGGCTGTGACTACCCCTCACACAGGATATATAGGCAGGGGGCGGGGCTACCCCTCACACAGGATATACAGGCAGGGGGCGGGGCTGTGACTACCTCTCACACAGGATATACAGGCAGGGGACAGGGCTGTGACTACCTCTCACACGGGATATACAGGCAGGGGGCGGGGCTGTGACTACCTCTCACACGGGATATACAGGCAGGGGGCGGGGCTGTGACTACCTCTCACACAGGATATACAGGCAGGGGGCGGGGCTGTGACTACCCCTCACACAGGATATACAGGCAGGGGGCGGGGCTGTGACTACCTCTCACACAGGATATACAGGCAGGGGGCGGGGCTGTGACTACCTCTCACACAGGATATACAGGCAGGGGGCGGGGCTGTGACTACCTCTCACACAGGATATACAGGCAGGGGGCGGGGCTGTGACTACCTCTCACACAGGATATACAGGCAGGGGGCGGGGCTGTGACTACCTCTCACACAGGATATACAGGCAGGGGGCGGGGCTGTGACTACCTCTCACACACGATATACAGGCAGGGGGCGGGGCTGTGACTACCTCTCACACAGGATATACAGGCAGGGGGCGGGGCTGTGACTACCTCCCACACAGGATATACAGGCAGGGGGCGGGGCTGTGACTACCTCTCACACAGGATATACAGGCAGGGGGCGGGGCTGTGACTACCTCTCACACACGATATACAGGCAGGGGGCGGGGCTGTGACTACCTCTCACACACGATATACAGGCAGGGGGCGGGGCTGTGACTACCTCTCACACAGGATATACAGGCAGGGGGCGGGGCTGTGACCACCTCTCACACAGGATATACAGGCAGGGGGCAGGGGCTGTGACTACCTCTCACACAGGATATACAGGCAGGGGGCGGGGCTGTGACTACCTCTCACACAGGATATACAGGCAGGGGGCGGGGCTGTGACTACCTCTCACACAAGATATACAGGCAGGGGGCGGGGCTATACAGGCAGGGGGCGGGGCTATACAGGCAGGGGTGGGGCTATACAGGCAGGGGGCGGGGCTATACAGGCAGGGGCGGGGCTATACAGGCAGGGGGCGGGCTGTGTATACGGTGGGGGATATTACGTGCGGCGGGAGGGGATCTCTGTAAATCTTCTTAGTGATTACGTCGCTCTCTTCCTGTCGGGATTTTCTGCAGTTTGTGGAGTGAACAATGACTGATTAATGAGCTCAGCTGCACGGCCACAACACAATGTAACGAAGTGACGCAGCGACACAGCAGCCGCAGAGACGTGACAATGTATCAGCCACGCATGGAGGTGCCTGCACTACACAATGGCCTCTCCTGAAACACTCTGTGCTGCTGTGAGCCCTCTGCATTGGTCTATGATGATTGGCAGTGACCGGTCCTGCAGCCTCATGGAGCGCAGGGGGAGGAGCCATGATCATCTCATATCCGTCTATGATCACAATTCACACCCAGTAATATCCTCCCCAGAGGACGTGTAATAAGAGTGAATATATTATATTACAGCCACAATATCAGTATACAGCTCCCCCCTCCCGTATCTCCGGTGTATACAGCGCCCTGGGGCGGATGGGGTGACACAGCAGAGGTTAGCGCCCCATGAGATGCTTTACTAGTGGGGACCCATGGCGGTACCAGGGGCTAAGAATGACACCAGACCATTAGATTCCAGGCAGCACCGGTCAGGGATGCAGCCTTGTATATGACTAGAATTCAAGGCATGAAGTAACAAGGAGGAGCTGTGTATCAGCTCTATGCAGAGAGCCAAGAGCACAGCAGTGTGAGGACATACCCACGCGCCCTTGGATAAAGCTACAATGCTTGAATATAAATCCACATATCACAGTCCTGCTGCTACAAACAACATACAGCAAGGCTGCAGAGAGCACAGAGCACAGCAGTGTGAGGTCTGATTACACATCTCTCCAGGGACAATACATAACACTGGCTGCAGAGAGCACAGAGCACAGCAGTGTGAGGTCTGATTACACATCTCTCCAGGGACAATACATAACACTGGCTGCAGAGAGCACAGAGCACAGCAGTGTGAGGTCTGATTACACATCACTCCAGGGACAGTACATAACACTGGCTGCAGAGAGCGCAGAGCACAGCAGTGTGAGGTCTGATTACACATCTCTCCAGGGACAATACATAACACTGGCTGCAGAGAGCACAGAGCACAGCAGTGTGAGGTATAATTACACATCACTCCAGGGACAATACATAACACTGGCTGCAGAGAGTACAGAGCTCAGCAGTGTGAGGTCTGATTACACATCTCTCCAGGGACAATACATAACACTGGCTGCAGAGAGCACAGAGCACAGCAGTGTGAGGTCTGATTACACATCTCTCCAGGGACAATACATAACACTGGCTGCAGAGAACACAGAGCACAGCAGTGTGAGGTCTGATTACACATCTCTCCAGGGACAATACATAACACTGGCTGCACAGAGCACAGAGCACAGCAGTGTGAGGTCTCCACATCTCTCCAGGGACAATACATAACACTGGCTGCAGAGAGCACAGAGCACAGCAGTGTGAGGTCTGATTACACATCTCTCCAGGGACAATACATAACACTGGCTGCAGAGAGCACAGAGCACAGCAGTGTGAGGTCTGATTACACATCTCTCCAGGGACAATACATAACACTGGCTGCAGAGAGCACAGAGCACGGCAATGTGAGGTCTGATTACACATATCTCCAAGGACAATACATAACACTGGCTGCAGAGAGCACAGAGCACAGCAGTGTGAGGTCTGATTACACATCTCTCCAGGGACAATACATAACACTGGCTGCAGAGAGCACAGAGCACAGCAGTGTGAGGTCTGATTACACATCTCTCCAGGGACAATACATAACACTGGCTGCAGAGAACACAGAGCACAGCAGTGTGAGGTCTGATTACACATCTCTCCAGGGACAATACATAACACTGGCTGCACAGAGCACAGAGCACAGCAGTGTGAGGTCTCCACATCTCTCCAGGGACAATACATAACACTGGCTGCAGAGAGCACAGAGCACAGCAGTGTGAGGTCTGATTACACATCTCTCCAGGGACAATACATAACACTGGCTGCAGAGAGCACAGAGCACAGCAGTGTGAGGTCTGATCACACATCTCTCCAGGGACAATACATAACACTGGCTGCAGAGAGCACAGAGCACAGCAGTGTGAGGTCTGATTACACATCTCTCCAGGGACAATACATAACACTGGCTGCAGAGAGCACAGAGCACAGCAGTGTGAGGTCTGATTACACATCTCTCCAGGGACAATACATAACACTGGCTGCAGAGAGCACAGAGCACAGCAGTATGAGGTCTGATTGCACATCTCTCCAGGGACAATACATAACACTGGCTGCAGAGAGCACAGAGCACAGCAGTGTGAGGTCTTATTACACATCTCTCCAGGGACAATACATAACACTGGCTGCAGAGAGCACAGATCACAGCAGTGTGAGGTCTTATTACACATCTCTCCAGGGACAATACATAACACTGGCTGCAGAGAGCACAGAGCACAGCAGTGTGAGGTCTGATTACACATCTCTCCAGGGACAATACATAACACTGGCTGCAGAGAGCACAGATCACAGCAGTGTGAGGTCTTATTACACATCTCTCCAGGGACAATACATAACACTGGCTGCAGAGAGCACAGAGCACAGCAGTGTGAGGTCTGATTACACATCTCTCCAGGGACAATACATAACACTGGCTGCAGAGAGCACAGAGCACAGCAGTGTGAGGTCTGATTACACATCTCTCCAGGGACAATACATAACACTGGCTGCCGAGAGCACAGAGCACAGCAGTGTGAGGTATGATTACACATCTCTCCAGGGACAATACATAACACTGGCTGCAGAGAGCACAGAGCACAGCAGTGTGAGGTCTGATTACACATCTCTCCAGGGACAATACATAACACTGGCTGCAGAGAGCACAGAGCACAGCAGTGTGAGGTCTGATTACACATCTCTCCAGGGACAATACATAACACTGGCTGCAGAGAGCACAGAGCACAGCAGTGTGAGGTCTGATTACACATCTCTCCAGGGACAATACATAACACTGGCTGCAGAGAGCACAGAGCACAGCAGTGTGAGGTCTGATTACACATCTCTCCAGGGACAATACATAACACTGGCTGCAGAGAGCACAGAGCACAGCAGTGTGAGGTCTGATTACACATCTCTCCAGGGACAATACATAACACTGGCTGCAGAGAGCACAGAGCACAGCAGTGTGAGGTATGATTACACATCTCTCCAGGGATAATACATAACACTGGCTGCAGAGAGCACAGAGCACAGCAGTGTGAGGTCTGATTACACATCTCTCCAGGGACAATACATAACACTGGCTGCAGAGAGCACAGAGCACAGCAGTGTGAGGTCTGATTACACATCTCTCCAGGGACAATACATTACACTGGCTGCAGAGAGCACAGAGCACAGCAGTGTGAGGTCTGATTACACATCTCTCCAGGGACAATACATAACACTGGCTGCAGAGAGCACAGAGCACAGCAGTGTGAGGTCTGATTACACATCTCTCCTGGGACAATACATAACACTGGCTGCAGAGAGCACAGAGCACAGCAGTGTGAGGTCTGATTACACATCTCTCCAGGGACAATACATAACACTGGCTGCAGAGAGCACAGAGCACAGCAGTGTGAGGTATGATTACACATCTCTCCAGGGATAATACATAACACTGGCTGCAGAGAGCACAGAGCACAGCAGTGTGAGGTCTGATTACACATCTCTCCAGGGACAATACATAACACTGGCTGCAGAGAGCACAGAGCACAGCAGTGTGAGGTCTGATTACACATCTCTCCAGGGACAATACATAACACTGGCTGCAGAGAGCACAGAGCACAGCAGTGTGAGGTCTGATTACACATCTCTCCAAGGACAATACATAACACTGGCTGCAGAGAGCACAGAGCACAGCAGTGTGAGGTCTGATTACACATCTCTCCAGGGACAATACATAACACTGGCTGCAGAGAGCACAGAGCACAGCAGTGTGAGGTCTGATTACACATCTCTCCTTGGACAATACATAGCACTGGCTGCAGAGAGCACAGAGCACAGCAGTGTGAGGTCTGATTACACATCTCTCCAGGGACAATACATAACACTGGCTGCAGAGAGCACAGAGCACAGCAGTGTGAGGTCTGATTACACATCTCTCCAGGGACAATACATAACACTGGCTGCAGAGAGCACAGAGCACAGCAGTGTGAGGTCTGATTACACATCTCTCCAGGGACAATACATAACACTGGCTGCAGAGAGCACAGAGCACAGCAGTGTGAGGTCTGATTACACATCTCTCCAGGGACAATACATAACACTGGCTGCAGAGAGCACAGAGCACAGCAGTGTGAGGCCTGATTACACATCTCTCCAGGTACAGTACATAACACTGGCTGCAGAGAGCACAGAGCACAGCAGTGTGAGGTCTGATTACACATCTCTCCAGGTACAATACATAACACTGGCTGCAGAGAGCACAGAGCACAGCAGTGTGAGGTCTGATTACATATCTGACCAGTCTCATGGTCCCTTTGATGTGATATATATAATGTACAGAATGGTTACGTTGTGGCATTGGATAGTGAGGATGATGAGGGTGGTAGTGTGCTATGACCTCGGAGTGACTCGCTCCCTTCTGATCCCACGTTCTGCACATTCAGGAATGTTCCGCTATTAATAATGTATGATCCCTTCTCCATGTATAATGTCTGGGACCCCCTCCCCCGCGCCTTCCTGTTCAGGTGTCACCTGCAGCTGTGCGGCAGCGCCCCTCGCTGGAGGCCTGTAATACCACATAAAACCATCACCCCCTTTGGTGAATTTCGGGGAATTTCTGACAAGTGATTCAGATGAGAGAAGACGGGAAGTTTCTGGACCTTTCTCAGCAGCCTGACAGGGGGGGGCGGGGGGGACTTCCCAAACACTGCACCCCAGGAAGCACCTGCGGGGGGAGATCGGGGGTCATCAGGCGCTGCTGTCATATAAATAACAGGTGCAGCGATGTGCCCCCCACCCCCACCCTGGTGCAATGCTCTGCAGCACAGAGGATCCCCAATACCTGCCCCGGCACCCCGGTTACATGGTGCACACATCAAATAAGCATCTGCGCTACATCCCTGCGGGCGATACACGGCGGACATTAACCCTTTACAGGTGCTCTAAAGGGTTACAAAGAAGTGAGCTCTCTGTATCTACATGGGGTGCAGTGTAACACACAGTAGATTGAGATTTAATGGGGTACACTGTGGGGGTGCACTATTATAGGGTAAACTGTGACTTCTGGGGGCGCTGATAGCACAGTACGTTACGATGCGATGGGGTACGCTGTAACATAGTGGGGTACTGTGTGACTTTGGGGCTACACCTTTATCTGGGGGTTCACTGATATCATGGGGTACATGGTCTGTGATGTAGTGGGGTACACGGTGTCATTTTGAGTGATACTTTGGGGTGCGCTATAACATCTTAGGGTGCAGTGACCTGGGAGCGATACTGTAATCCTGCCGCAGCAGATCCCTACTCTATACAACAGAGGCTCCACTCCTATGCTGCAGCACTGCGTCCACATGACAACACTCCCTGGTACGTGCCCTGCTGCAGCACATTCCCTGCTCTATACATGGAGGCTCCACTACTATCCTGCAGCGCTGCGTCCACATGACAACACTCCCTGGTACGTGCCCTGCTGCAGCACATTCCCTGCTCTATACATGGAGGCTCCACTACTATCCTGCAGCACTGCGTCCACATGACAACACTCCCTGGTACGTGCCCTGCCGCAGCAGATCCCTACTCTATACAATGGAGGCTCCACTCCTATCCTGCAGCGCTGCGTCCACATGACAACACTCCCTGGTACGTGCCCTGCTGCAGCACATTCCCTGCTCTATACATGGAGGCTCCACTCCTATGCTGCAGCGCTGCGTCCACATGACAACACTCCCTGGTACGTGCCCTGCTGCAGCACATTCCCTGCTCTATACATGGAGGCTCCTCTCCTATCCTGCAGCGCTGTGTCCACATGACAACACTCCCTGGTACGTGCCCTGCTGCAGCACATTCCCTGCTCTATACATGGAGGCTCCTCTCCTATCCTGCAGCGCTGTGTCCACATGACAACACTCCCTGGTACGTGCCCTGCTGCAGCACATTGCCTGCTCTATACATGGAGGTTCCTATCCTGCAGCGCTGCGTCCACATGACAACACTCCCTGGTACGTGCCCTGCTGCAGCACATTCCCTGCTCTATACATGGAGGCTTCACTCCTATGTTGCAGCGCTGTGTCCACATGACAACACTCCCTGGTACGTGCCCTGCTGCAGCACATTCCTTGCTCTATACATGGAGGCTCCTATCCTGCAGCGCTGCGTCCACATGACAACACTCCCTGGTACGTGCCCTGCTGCAGCACATTCCCTGCTCTATACATGGAGGCTCCACTCCTATCCTGCAGTGCTGCGTCCACATGACAACACTCCCTGGTACGTGCCCTGCTGCAGCACATTCCCTGCTCTATACATGGAGGTTTCACTCCTATCCTGCAGCACTGCGTCCACATGACAACACTCCCTGGTACGTGCGCTGCTGCAGCACAATCCCTGCTCTATACATGGAGGCTTCACTCCTATGCTGCAGCGCTGCGTCCACATGACAACACTCCCTGGTACGTGCCCTGCTGCAGCACATTCCCTGCTCTATATGCAACACCCTCGCCGATGCAATGGCGAGGGAGGGTTTGCGAATACGTCCCACCTGCATGTAATCCCATTACACTACATGTTCCTGATAGGACATAGGGGTATTGCAGTGGTGAATCCTGCCTGGCAAGGCAGAGGTTAAGTATTTTGTATGATGCCAGATGCTGTTATCCAATGATATGTGTTACATCTGCAACACCCTCGCCGATGCAATGGCGAAGGAGTGCTTGCGAATAAGCCCCATAGCATGTCACCACATCACACAGGGGACATTGCAGTGGTTAATCCTGCCTGGCAAGGCAGAAGTTAAATCTGTGTATGATGTAAAAGTCTAGTGTCCAATGATCTGTGTTACATCCTGTGCTCTGTAAGCTGAGATGTGATTGGAGGAGCAGCCACCACCTGACCAAAGGGAGGTAATAAAACCCCCTGGCCAGGAATGTTCTGGATGATTATTCTAGTGTGGAATCCTAGAGATCAGTGAGTGAGTGAGTAATCTCTGTCTAGCCCATACCAGAGCAGGAAGAGCCTAGCCCCTGCCTCTGAAGAGTGGAGCATCAGACTAGAGTTAGTGTAGTGAGGAAAAGGGGTATTATCTTACCTTTAAAGGTGATACCTGAAGCCCTACAGGACAAGCTGAAGCTTCCTACCAGGACACAGCTGCCTTCCCAGCCTGCCCTCTACATCCAGGCTGGTGAACTATCTCCTGAGGCTCCCTCCAACTCACATCTCAGCACTCCATCTACCTGTTAAAGGCACGTTTGCTGCGGTTCCTGCGGTTCAAATAAAGAACTGTAAGTTGTTTTCTTCAACTTCTGTCTCCGTCTGGTCCCTGCTAATACGGCTGCCTTCATCACCGGCACCCTGTCCATCACCCAGAGACTCAAACTCGGGACATTAAGGGGTTGCCCCAGGGAGATTCGCTATAGCAGCCTCTCCCTCATCATTTCTTGCCAACACCACCCTGCTGGAGACCTGCCAGGCTGTAGGACAGCCCTCCGGTTCCCCCGTACCAAGCACCGTGACGATAGCGTGCTTAGGCCGCAACCGCCAGCCACTCCGGTACCGCGGGCCCCGGCTGACTCCAGGCCTCACCTCAAAGGCTAGGCCCGGTGGGGGATGTTGCACATCCTGTGCTCTGTAAGCTGAGATGTGATTGGAGGAGCAGCCACCACCTGACCAAAGGGAGGTAATAGAACCCCCTGGCCAGGAATGTTCTGGATGATTATTCTAGTGTGGAATCCTAGGAGAATCAGTGAGTGAGTGAGTAATCTCTGTCTAGCCCATACCAGAGCAGGAAGAGCCTAGCCCCTGCCTCTGAAGAGTGGAGTAGTAGATTAGAGTTAGTGTAGTGAGGAAAAGGGGTATCATCTTACCTTTAAAGGTGATACCTGAAGCCCTACAGGACAAGCTGAAGCTTCCTACCAGGACACAGCTGCCTCCCAGCCTGCCCTCTACATCCAGGCTGGTGAACTATCTCCTGAGGCTCCCTCCAACTCACATCTCAGCACTCCATCTACCTGTTAAAGGCACGTTTGCTGCGGTTCAAATAAAGAACTGTAAGTTGTTTTCTTCAACTTCTGTCTCCGTCTGGTCCCTGCTAATACGGCTGCCTTCATCACCGGCACCCTGTCCATCACCCAGAGACTCACACTCGGGACATTAAGGGGTTGCCCCAGGGAGACCCGCTCTAGCAGCCTCTCCCTCATCTTTTCTTGCCAACACCACCCTGCTGGAGACCTGCCAGGCTGTAGGACAGCCCTCCGGTTCCCCCGTACCAAGCACCGTGACAATAGCGTGCTTAGGCCGCAACCGACAGCCACTCCGGTACCGCGGGCCCCGGCTGACTCCAGGCCTCACCTCAAGGGCTAGGCCCCGGTGGGGGATGTTGCAAGTGGCGTCACGAACAGGATATATACTTCTGTGCCTTATCCTGGCACTAAAGACTGTACTTTATTAAGAAAAAGACTGTGCTGCCTAACCCTGCTGCCATCCGGGTTTAGGCCCAAGTATTTGTGTGTTTCTACATTGAACTTTATACTGCTGCCATGTGCTGTCGAGCGCCGCTCCAGCACTCAAGAGGTTAATTCCTGCAAGAACTGTGTCAGCTCTGCTACATCCGGCGCTGCTACGCCTGAAGCATTTACCTCAGAGGCGTGTGGCGCAGCAAGTATTTCAAGCCCGCCAAATCTTCACTGGCGGGAACTCCAGAGGCGTCATTAGGCTCCGCCCCCTGCGCGAGTGGCGCGAAGTACTGTAGAGGAGGAGCTGGAGCGTGTGCGGCCGGCAACGAAGAGGGTTAATCGGCCATCTTGGATTTCGGCGCAGGCCGTGCCTGAAGCCTGCCAGCAGTGTGCGCCTCATCCGGAGGTCCGGCGTACGTGTCCTGCAACCGGAGAACACCGCGGAGCATCACTGAGCCCTGCTGCCTGCCGGACATCGGGAACGGAGACTTTCGTGCACCGGAGCTGTCCTGTCACCGCGGCTGATCCTGAGTGAGTACCGCTGGGGAAGTTAAAGGGGGGTAGAGATTGTTTCCGACGCTAGGTTATTGGCTCACCTCCCAGGGAATAGTGACTGTGTCTTAAAGTGCCCACGTCCCATTCTAGCCATCGCCCATAGCAACGGACATTGTGTAACCCTACAGACTTCCCTCAGCTAGGCCAGTCATGTCCGCCCAGGACGAAGATACGGGACTGGCGCAAGTCCCGTCCCCTGGTCCCTCCTCAGGGTACCGGAGCATGTTAAGTCCTCCAGAGAGTCCTTCAGCCCTGCTACAGCTAGTGCCCCTGGGACTCCCACCATGATGCCGCTGACTATGCCCTACTATCTGGGGGCCCCCTGGTTACCCTACTACGAGGGAGAAGCACATACTCTCCCTGAATTCAGGGACAAGTTGTTAGCCACCTTCGCCTTGCTCCCGTTCACAGAGGAACAGAAAGTGGGCATCCTCATCGGGCAGTTGAAAGGACCCGCTCTCCGGGAAGTCAAGTCTTGGCCCCGAGAACAGTGTCAGAACGTGGTCCGGATTCTTGATAGGCTACGCAACACCTTTGACAAGTGTACTGTCTCCGAGTTGAAGCAGAAATTCTTCGGGAAAAGACAGAAGCCCCAAGAGTCCCTCCGAGACTTTGCCCTCTCCCTACAGGAGACATGGAAGGCCATCACCTGCCTTGAGCCCAAAGGCGCTGAAACCTCTGACCAAACCTTAAGGGAACAATTTATCAATGGACTTGTTGATAGAAATCAAAGGTGTCAACTAAAGATCATCTCTTCTCAACATGCCCAGGCCTCTTTCCTTGAGTTTAAGGAAATTGCCATTGACATCTTAGGAGACCGACCGCCTACTGGACCGCAGAAAGAGCCTGAATCCGTGGAAATGGAGGAATCTGCTCTAGCTTGCTATCCAATGCAGTCGACACCACCTACTCCTGCGGCTACGGAAGTTACTGGCATAACAGGACCGGTCCCTAATCTGGCGGACACCCTGCATCAAATCCTTGATTGGTTGACCCAGTTGGAAGTAACTGTCTCTGCTATGAGGAGGAAACCTCCAGAGAACCCGGTACGGTCAGCTACTCCTCGTGAATCTCCGACTAAACAACGCCCAAAAGAAGCGAAGTCGTTAAGCACCTGGAGTCAGAAGAAACCCCGCCAGCGGTGCAGCTACTGCCATAAATACGGGCATGAAGAGAATGACTGTCGTCAGTTAAACGACAAACCCTTGGAGCTAAGGGACGACCTCCAAGGGAAGAACTTGTAAGTCCCCGAGATGCTAACTGGATGCCCAGGTTCGTGGGGACTCGCCCCATGGTTCATGTAATCATCAATGGAGTTACCCTACCGGCCTTAATTGATACCGGCTCTCAAGTGACCACCCTCCGGAGTGCTGCCTTCGAGAAATGCCGAGGAAAAGCATCCTTAATCCAGCCTCCAAAGGCTTACTTGAACATTATTGCTACGAACGGAAAACCCGTACCCATCCGCGGCTACTGGGAGCCCACGCTAACCATTGGAGACACTGAGTTAACCAGACAGGGCGTAGTGGTGACACGTGTGCCCGAAAACGGTAACTTCTCCCTGGTACTGGGTACCAATGTCCTCCGCAATTGCTACCCTGAAGTGCTGAAGGCTCTCCACGACTCCCTGCCAACAGTGCCCAACGGTTCCCGGAAGGTAATTCAGGAGACTATGCAGGTTCTAGCGGCGCAACAGAAGTTTGCTGGCCCTAATGGAGAAATCTGCAGAGCCCGGATCAAGGATCCCCAACCTGTCCGCCTTCAACCTTTGACTGAGACGTTAGTATGGTGTCGAGCCTGCATGGGCGTCCAAGGTCAAGACTACCAGGCGATAGTAGAACCTCTACCAGCTGATGAAGACCTGCCCATTCTAGCCGCCAGGAGCCTAGTCACTGTATCCCGAGGGCAAGTACCCATTCGATTACTAAATGTGGGAGACTCCCCAGTGGATCTGAGAAAGTACCAAGCCGTAGCCACTCTCTTCAGCGTGCATCCTGAGGACTTGGTGGAAACCTCTCTGTCTGCCTCCCAACAGTTGGAACTGAAGCAAAGTGCTGAAGGTGAGCCTGCCGAGCAATCCTGGTGGCTTGAGCTCAATATTGGAGACGACGATTTTACTCCTGCAGACCAAGTACAAGGTGTCCTGGATGTCGTTATGAAGCACCACCAGGCCTTCAGCAAACACCCACTGGATTTTGGGCAGACTACTCTGATCCAACACACCATCCCTACTGGCTCTCATCCTCCTATCAAGGAACGATATCGGCCCATACCTCCAGCCCGTTACCAAGAGGTGAAGAAGCTGGTACAAGAGATGAAGACAGCCAACGTTATCCGGGAGAGTCGCAGCCCATGGGCTGCCCCGCTGGTCCTTGTGAAGAAGAAGGATGGAACCCTTCGATTCTGTGTTGACTATAGGAAGATCAACAATATCACCCACAAGGACGCCTATCCTCTGCCTCGAATCGAGGAATCCCTCGCAGCCCTAGGGTCAGCTGCCTACTTCTCTACCCTGGACCTGACCAGTGGCTACTGGCAAGTGGCCATGGCACCGGAAGACAGAGAGAAGACGGCTTTCACCACCCCAATGGGCTTGTTCGAGTTCAACAACATGCCGTTTGGGCTATGCAACGCCCCAGGCACATTTCAACGGCTGATGGAGAGATGTTTGGGTCATCGCAACTTCGAGACCGTCCTGCTATATTTGGACGACATTATCATCTACTCCAAGACTTATGAAGACCACCTCCACCATCTGGCTGAAGTCTTCCAAATCCTGACCCAACATGGGTTGAAGGTCAAGCCATCCAAGTGCCACCTGCTACAACCTAGTGTCAAGTACCTGGGACATGTGGTGAGCGCTCATGGAATTGAGCCAGATCCAGAGAAGATTGCAGCTGTCCACGACTGGCCTACCCCATCAACCGTACGGGACATCAAAAGCTTCCTGGGATTTGCCAGTTATTACAGGCGTTTCATCCCGAAGTTTGCCCAGCTGGCGGCTCCCCTGCAAGAGCTCCTAAGGGGCCTGCCAAAAGAGAGCCAACGTTCCCGAGTATCCATTGAGTGGACGGCCGAACGAGAAGCTGCCTTCCAGATGCTCAAGCAACGGCTGACTGAACCTCCGGTGTTGGGATATCCAGACTACAGTCTGCCTTTCACCCTATACACTGATGCCAGCAAGCAAGGTCTAGGGGCGGTATTATCCCAGCTCCAAAACGGAACTGAAAGGGTCATAGCCTACGCCAGCCGTTCCCTCCGAGAACCGGAGCAAAACGACCAGAACTACAGTTCCTTCAAGTTGGAGTTTCTGGCGTTAGTCTGGGCTGTGACCGAAAAGTTCAAGGACTACCTAGCTGCATCATCTTTCACTGTCTTCACAGACAATAATCCGTTGGCGCATCTGAACACCGCACGTCTTGGAGCACTGGAACAACGGTGGGCCTCCAGACTTGCCAATTTCAGCTTTACCATCAAGTACCGGGCTGGTAAGACCAATGACAACGCCGACGCTCTGTCCCGTCTCCCTGACCAGTGGGAGGGACCCTCCACGGATGCTCAGTGGGAAGATGTCGAGATGCCAGCATTCTATGCCCGGTTTGTGCGTCAAGATGCCCAGAGAGTTTACTCCCTACCGACAGAGGCAGCGCCAGCTACTCCCCAAGAAGAGTCAGAGCCCCCTGCGGAAAAGGACCTCTGGATGAGTCTTCAGGCTGATAGCCGTGCCATAGGAGAAGTAATGGACTATCTCTCTAGTGGGCGAGTGCCTGAAAGAATCCGGCGCAGAAGAGCTGATGGAGAACTGTCTCAATTGTGGCGCCAGAGAAAGACTCTGAGCATGCACCAGGGTCTGCTAAAGAGAAGAACTCTGGACCCTATCACTTATGACCGGCTATACCAGATTGTGATTCCCAGGAGGGACGCCAAGATAGTACTGGAAATGTACCATGACCAGTCCGGACACTTTGGCGCTCAGAAGACTGAAGCCACCCTCCGAAGGAGATTCTTCTGGGTCAACATGAAGTCCGACATTGAAGCCTGGTGTCGAGAATGCCCAGCCTGCGCCATCGCTCGAGGAGAGCGACACAATCAAAGGGCCCCTCTACATCCCATTGTGACCCAACGTCCTTTAGAGATCCTGGCATTGGACCACGTGAAGTTGGAGCCCAGCAGATCCGGTCACAGTTATGCTCTTACGATCATCGACCACTATACCAAATTTGTGGTTGCAGTACCTGTCAGAGATCTGTCTGCAAGGACTACCGCAGCGGCCCTGTGGAAGAGCTTCATCCTCCCCTATGGCTGTCCGGACCAGATCCTTACAGACCAAGGAACAGCATTTGAGTCCCAAGTCTTCCAGGAGCTGTGCACTCTTTATGGCTGCAAGAAGCTGAGGACCACAGCCTATCATCCCCAAGGCAACGGGCTTTGTGAAAAGATGAATCAGACTCTAATCAATATGCTGAGGACTCTGACCCCTGCAAAAAGGGCTGACTGGCCAAAACTGTTGCCCGAATTAGTGTACCTGTACAACAATACCACTCATTGCTCCACAGGATACACCCCGTATTATCTGATGTTCGGGAGACACGGCCATCTCCCTGCTGATATGACCTGGGACATGGAGTCCCCTGATTCCCAGTCTTTACTCCCCCAGACTGACTGGGTTCACGAACACCAGAGGCGCCTGGCGGATGCCAGAGAAGTTGTGGATCTGCGGTTGGAAGAGGCCCAAGAGAAACAAAAAAGGGACTTCGATCGTAATGCCTGTGCTGAGCCTTTTGCCCCAGGAGATCAAGTGTGGCTGCGCAACAACCATCCTACCAGTAAGCTAGATGGGCGTTGGGAGCGTGAGCCATACCTAGTTAGGGACAGTCTCTCCCCTGAAGTCTACGAGATTTCAAGAGGAGACCGTCCACCACTCCGGGTACATAGGAACCGGCTGAAGAGATGTCTTCGTCCTTTTGCCCCTATGTCCACACCTCTCACCTCGACCCCCAACTTACAGACCTCCTTGTGTTCACCTACCCCCAGTTTCTTGGAACTTGTGACTGTGCCTCAATTCTGTTTTGTTTCCACTCCAGTAAGAGGTACCTCGGAGAGACCATCATCCCCACCGCAGTCTCCAATACTGCTGCCTGTGGAGGATGATCCGGCTCCACTGTCTGCAACTCCTGAAACATCAGAGCCAGCTGAGACTCCGACTCCAGCGCCTGAATCAGAGGAGGACGATGAGGAGATTGTTATCTTCTCCAGGCTGGAACTTCGGAGGTCTCAAAGGGAGACAAAAGGTAAAGCTCCTGCGTACCTGCAGGAGTACCAGCTGGTGACACGCAGAAGCAGGAGGCAGGTACGCTTTTCTGACACCGAAGTACTTACCACCGAAGAAGATGCAGACTAACCCCTGAAGGGCTGTAGCCCACTTCAGGTACTGTACATATTGTATATTTCTGTCCTTACCCCAAAGAGCCAGAGACTGTCCTGAGACTCTCACCCTTATTTATCTCAGTCAAGAGACATACCTTGAACTGATTATTGGCCTGTGCTATGATAGCACCCTTCCTCTGCCACAGCAGAGATTTCTTCAAAGGACCCTGTCCCTCTGCATATAGAGGAGACCCTTTGCTTCTCAGTGCACTTTTCCCCACATCAAGGGCTGTACCCAGAAAATGGACTTTGTCATTAGAGACCTTCTGTGAGACTTTTGCCAGATACTACAAGGGAAAAGTGGCTATTGATTATTATATTGCACTTAATGCCTTCCTTTTTAGGTATGGACATTCTGCTTGCACTTTTTATGCCTTTTCTTTGCAGGAAAAGAGACATTTGCTACCGTGCTACCCTGAGTAGCCTATCCACCTCTGTAACGTTATGTTATAAGATGTGTACCCATTGGGCTGCTAAGCCAATGTGAATTAACCTGTTGCACACTGTCATATATGCCAGTAGTCTGCATTAACCCTTTCATAGGCTTTTCAGGTTGTAGTGTGGCTGTGTCGGACCGTCTATTTTAAAACACTGACCGCTACCTGATCCCTCAAACTGAGGTTTGCACATGGGGGTAGTCCGTAAACTGCGGGTCCTACGGGGACCGGGGGTGTTACAGAGCTAGCACCTGGATGCCACCCATACATGGGTAAGGATACCAGTCAGGAGGTACTCGTGTCACATATGCTAACGCAATGCAGATATACACACTATATAATTGCCGCCAGGGAAGAAGCGTTGATAAAACAAATATACAGGCCTTGGTGCAAGGAGTGGATTACAGGACATGACACCACACCTTTCCTACTGTACAGTTCGGTTTAATGGCGTCAGCGACCAACTGTCAAGCACTTACATGTTTTGTCTTAGTCCGACACCAACCCAGGTGCCTGTCTCCAGGACCATGGGCGGTTTGTCCCTACACCTCACATAGCCTGCACTTCCTAGAAGTGCCCTTAGCCCCTCTGTGCCCCAAAACATCTATAGTCGAGCCGAGGGCGGCTCTTTCAATTGCCCCCGGGGTATGCAACACCCTCGCCGATGCAATGGCGAGGGAGGGTTTGCGAATACGTCCCACCTGCATGTAATCCCATTACACTACATGTTCCTGATAGGACATAGGGGTATTGCAGTGGTGAATCCTGCCTGGCAAGGCAGAGGTTAAGTATTTTGTATGATGCAAGATGCTGTTGTCCAATGATATGTGTTACATCCTGTGCTCTGTAAGCTGAGATGTGATTGGAGGAGCAGCCACCACCTGACCAAAGGGAGGTAATAAAACCCCCTGGCCAGGAATGTTCTGGATGATTATTCTAGTGTGGAATCCTAGGAGAATCAGTGAGTGAGTGAGTAATCTCTGTCTAGCCCATACCAGAGCAGGAAGAGCCTAGCCCCTGCCTCTGAAGAGTGGAGCATCAGACTAGAGTTAGTGTAGTGAGGAAAGGGGTATCATCTTACCTTTAAAGGTGATACCTGAAGCCCTACAGGACAAGCTGAAGCTTCCTACCAGGACACAGCTGCCTCCCAGCCTGCCCTCTACATCCAGGCTGGTGAACTATCTCCTGAGGCTCCCTCCAACTCACATCTCAGCACTCCATCTACCTGTTAAAGGCACGTTTGCTGCGGTTCCTGCGGTTCAAATAAAGAACTGTAAGTTGTTTTCTTCAACTTCTGTCTCCGTCTGGTCCCTGCTAATACGGCTGCCTTCATCACTGGCACCCTGTCCATCACCCAGAGACTCACACTCGGGACATTAAGGGGTTGCCCCAGGGAGACCCGCTCTAGCAGCCTCTCCCTCATCTTTTCTTGCCAACACCACCCTGCTGGAGACCTGCCAGGCTGTAGGACAGCCCTCCGGTTCCCCCGTACCAAGCACCGTGACAATAGCGTGCTTAGGCCGCAACCGCCAGCCACTCCGGTACAGCGGGCCCCGGCTGACTCCAGGCCTCACCTCAAGGGCTAGGCCCCGATAGGGGATTTTGCATATACATGGAGGCTCCACTCATCTCCTGCAGCGCTGCGTCCACATGACAACACTCCCTGGTACGTGCCCTGCTGCAGCACATTCCCTGCTCTATACATGGAGGCTCCTATCCTGCAGCGCTGCGTCCACATGACAACACTCCCTGGTACGTGCCCTGCTGCAGCACATTCCCTGCTCTATACATGGAGGCTCCACTCCTATCCTGCAGCACTGCGTCCACATGACAACACTCCCTGGTACGTGCCCTGCTGCAGCACATTCCCTGCTCTATACATGGAGGCTCCACTCCTATGCTGCAGCGCTGCGTCCACATGACAACACTCCCTGGTACGTGCCCTGCTGCAGCACATTCCCTGCTCTATAAATGGAGGCTCCTATCCTGCAGTGCTGCGTCCACATGACAACACTCCCTGGTACGTGCCCTGCTGCAGCACATTCCCTGCTCTATACATGGAGGCTCCTATGCTGCAGCGCTGCGTCCACATGACAACACTCCCTGGTACGTGCCCTGCTGCAGTCATCCAGAGGGTTCTAGAGTTCATTCCGAGCTGATATCATCCCCTGGTTACAGAATAATCTCGGGATTCCTGGGATTGTGCAGCTCACAGCCGTGAATCACACGTGTCCCAGAGGAGGAAACAGTCAGCAATAATCGGCAGAGACCTTCATCACCAGGAAAGAGGAAGAGAGTGATGCCCAGAGGAGTCATCGCTGACAGCCGCCCCCGTGACCAGCGCGACTCGCTCCGAGGAAACTTCACTGCAATCGCAGACTCTGATCGTTATACGGAAAATGTGCGAGAAGCCACATGCCCCCCCCCCCCCCCCCGGCAGTGATAATAAAGGAGGGGGAGCAGGAACCCAATGCCCCCCATTCCCAGCACTGCAGGGGGCATCAGGTTTCTGGACGTGATTACAATATATAATTATAAGTAAAAGGGGCCGCAATGGGGTCCTCCTCCTCCTCCTCCAGTCTCCTCTGTCCTCCTCCTCCTCCAGTCTCCTCTGTCCTCCTCCTCCTCCAGTCTCCTCTGTCCTCCTCCTCCTCCTCCAGACTCCTCTGTCCTCCTCCTCCCCCAGACTCCTCTGTCCTCCTCCTCCTCCAGACTCCTCTGTCCTCCTCCTCCTCCAGACTCCTCTGTCCTCCTCCTCCTCCAGACCCCTCTGTCCTCCTCCCCCAGACTCCTCTGTCCTCCTCCTCCAGACTCCTCTGTCCTCCTCCTCCTCCAGACTCCTCTGTCCTCCTCCAGACTCCTCTGTCCTCCTCCTCCAGACTCCTCTGTCCTCCTCCTCCAGACTCCTCTGTCCTCCTCCTCCTCCAGACTCCTCTGTCCTCCTCCTCCAGACTCCTCTGTCCTCCTCCTCCAGACTCCTCTGTCCTCCTCCTCCTCCAGACTCCTCTGTCCTCCTCCTCCTCCAGACTCCTCTGTCCTCCTCCTCCTCCAGACTCCTCTGTCCTCCTCCTCCAGACTCCTCTATCCTCCTCCTCCTCCTCCAGACTCCTCCTCCTCCTCCAGACTCTTCTGTCCTCCTCCTCCTCCTCCTCCAGACTCCTCTGTCCTCCTCCTCCAGACCCCTCTGTCCTCCTCCTCCTCCAGACTCCTCTGTCCTCCTCCAGACCCCTCTGTCCTCCTCCAGGCCCCTCTGTCCTCCTCCAGACCCCTCTGTCCTCCTCCTCCTCCAGACTCCTCTGTCCTCCTCCAGGCCCCTCTGTCCTCCTCCTCCTCCAGACTCCTCTGTCCTCCTCCTCCTCCAGACTCTTCTGTCCTCCTCCTCCTCCAGACTCCTCTGTCCTCCTCCTCCAGACTCCTCTGTCCTCCTCCAGGCCCCTCTGTCCTCCTCCTCCTCCAGACTCTTCTGTCCTCCTCCAGACTCTTCTGTCCTCCTCCTCCTCCAGACTCTTCTGTCCTCCTCCTCCTCCAGACTCTTCTGTCCTCCTCCTCCTCCTCCAGACTCCTCTGTCCTCCTCCTCCTCCAGACTCCTCTGTCCTCCTCCAGACTACTCTGTCCTCCTCCTCCAGACTCCTCTGTCCTCCTCCTCCCCCCAGACTCCTCTGTCCTCCTCCTCCTCCAGACTCTTCTGTCCTCCTCCATGCCCCTCTGTCCTCCTCCTCCAGACTCCTCTGTCCTCCTCCTCCAGACTACTCTGTCCTCCTCCTCCAGACTCCTCTGTCCTCCTCCTCCCCCCAGACTCCTCTGTCCTCCTCCTCCTCCAGACTCTTCTGTCCTCCTCCTCCAGACTCCTCCTCCTCCTCCAGACTCCTCTGTCCTCCTCCAGACTCCTCTGTCCTCCTCCTCCTGATGGAAGAGGTTTCTGGAGGAGGGAATTCAGGTTTGTGGGGGACAGAGGAGTCTGGATGGGGGAAAGAAGGATCTAGTGGAGGACGGGGTAGTATGAAGGAGGATAGAGGGGTCTGGAAGAGGACAGAAGAGTCTGGAGTGAGGATTGTGTAGGGCAGGTGTCTGAGGAGGTCACAAGAATCTGGCAGTGCTCAGGAGAACGGATGCAGCACCAAGACCAAGCTCTGCACACACTGGCACCAGGAATGCCTCTATAATAAGGAGGGCAGCTGCAGCTTGTGTCTCAGTCTCCTCCATACCCATTCTAGTGATGTGTCCATCACAAACGTGCCATTGTGATTGGGGAGACTGAGACACTGGCACACAAGGTCTGCTGTGGCTGTATGCGCATGTGTACGTTGTGTGTTTACGCTGTATGCGCATGTGTACGTTGTGTGTTTGTGTGCTATATATTTTATATGCCTGTATAAATGTGTATTATATATATATATATACAGGATATGAGAAACATGGAACAAAGGAGTCTGGAGGAGGACAGAGGGGTCTGGAGGAGGAGGAGGACAGAGGAGTCTGTAGGAGGAGGAGGACAGAGGAGTCTGGAGGAGGAGGATAGAGGAGTCTGGAGGAGGAGGAGGACAGAGGAGTCTGGAGGAGGAGGAAGACAGAGGAGTCTGGAGGAGGAGGAAGACAGAGGAGTCTGGAGGAGGAGGACAGAGGAGTCTGGAGGAGGAGGAGGACAGAGGAGTCTGGAGGAGGAGGAGGAGAGAGGAGTCTGGAGGAGGAGGAGGACAGAGGAGTCTGGAGGAGGAGGAGGACAGAGGAGTCTGTAGGAGGAGGAGGACAGAGGAGTCTGGAGGAGGACAGAGGAGTCTGGAGGAGGAGGAGGACAGAGGAGTCTGGAGGAGGAGGAGGACAGAGGAGTCTGGAGGAGGAGGAGGACAGAGGGGTCTGGAGGAGGACAGAGGAGTCTGTAGGAGGAGGAGGACAGAGGAGTCTGGAGGAGGACAGAGGAGTCTGGAGGAGGAGGAGGACAGAGGGGTCTGGAGGAGGAGGAGGACAGAGGAGTCTGGAGGAGGAGGAGGACAGAGGAGTCTGGAGGAGGAGGAGGACAGAGGAGTCTGGAGGAGGAGGGGGACAGAGGAGTCTGGAGGAGGAGGGGGACAGAAGAGTCTGGAGGAGGAGGACAGAGGAGTCTGGGGGAGGAGGACAGAGGAGTCTGGAGGAGGAGGAGGAAAGAGGGGTCTGGAGGAGGAGGAGGACAGAGGAGTCTGGAGGAGGAGGAGGACAGAGGAGTCTGGAGGAGGAGGGGGACAGAAGAGTCTGGAGGAGGAGGGGGACAGAAGAGTCTGGAGGAGGAGGACAGAGGGGTCTGGAGGAGGAGGAGGACAGAGGGGTCTGGAGGAGGACAGAGGAGTCTGGAGGAGGAGGACAGAGGGGTCTGGAGGAGGACGGAGGGGTCTGGAGGAGGAGGACAGAGGAGTCTGGAGGAGGAGGACAGAGGAGTCTGGAGGAGGAGGACAGAGGAGTCTGGAGGAGGAGGAGGACAGAGGAGTCTGGAGGAGGAGGAGGACAGAGGAGTCTGGAGGAGGAGGAGGAGGACAGAGGGGTCTGCAGGAGGACAGAGGAGTCTGGAGGAGGAGGAGGACAGAGGAGTCTGGAGGAGGAGGAAGACAGAGGAGTCTGGAGGAGGAGGACAGAGGAGTCTGGAGGAGGAGGAGGACAGAGGAGTCTGGAGGAGGAGGAGGAGAGAGGAGTCTGGAGGAGGAGGAGGACAGAGGAGTCTGGAGGAGGAGGAGGACAGAGGAGTCTGTAGGAGGAGGAGGACAGAGGAGTCTGGAGGAGGACAGAGGAGTCTGGAGGAGGAGGAGGAGGACAGAGGAGTCTGGAGGAGGAGGAGGACAGAGGAGTCTGGAGGAGGAGGAGGACAGAGGGGTCTGGAGGAGGACAGAGGAGTCTGTAGGAGGAGGAGGACAGAGGAGTCTGGAGGAGGACAGAGGAGTCTGGAGGAGGAGGAGGACAGAGGGGTCTGGAGGAGGAGGAGGACAGAGGAGTCTGGAGGAGGAGGAGGACAGAGGAGTCTGGAGGAGGACAGAGGAGTCTGGAGGAGGAGGGGGACAGAGGAGTCTGGAGGAGGAGGGGGACAGAAGAGTCTGGAGGAGGAGGACAGAGGAGTCTGGGGGAGGAGGACAGAGGAGTCTGGAGGAGGAGGAGGACAGAGGGGTCTGGAGGAGGAGGAGGACAGAGGAGTCTGGAGGAGGAGGAGGACAGAGGAGTCTGGAGGAGGAGGAGGACAGAGGAGTCTGGAGGAGGAGGGGGACAGAAGAGTCTGGAGGAGGAGGACAGAGGGGTCTGGAGGAGGAGGACAGAGGAGTCTGGAGGAGGAGGACAGAGGGGTCTGGAGGAGGACGGAGGGGTCTGGAGGAGGAGGACAGAGGAGTCTGGAGGAGGAGGACAGAGGAGTCTGGAGGAGGAGGACAGAGGATTCTGGAGGAGGAGGAGGACAGAGGAGTCTGGAGGAGGAGGAGGACAGAGGAGTCTGGAGGAGGAGGAGGAGGACAGAGGGGTCTGCAGGAGGAGGAGGACAGAGGAGTCTGGAGGAGGAGGAGGAGGACAGAGGAGTCTGGAGGAGGAGGAGGACAGAGGAGTCTGGAGGAGAAGGAGGACAGAGGAGTCTGGAGGAGGAGGACAGAGGAGTCTGGAGGAGGAGGAGGACAGAGGAGTCTGGAGGAGGAGGAGGACAGAGGAGTCTGGAGGAGGAGGACAGAGGAGTCTGGGGGAGGAGGAGGACGGAGGAGTCTGGGGGAGGAGGAGGACAGAGGATTCTGGAGGAGGACAGAGGGGTCTGGAGGAGGAGGACAGAGGAGTCTGGAGGAGGAGGACAGAGGAGTCTGGAGGAGGAGGACAGAGGAGTCTGGAGGAGGAGGAGGACAGAGGAGTCTGGAGGAGGAGGAGGAGGACAGAGGGGTCTGGAGGAGGACAGAGGAGTCTGGAGGAGGAGGAGGACAGAGGAGTCTGGAGGAGGAGGAGGACAGAGGAGTCTGGAGGAGGAGGACAGAGGAGTCTAGAGGAGGAGGAGGACGGAGGAGTCTAGAGGAGGAGGAGGAGGACAGAGGAGTCTGGAGGAGGAGGACATAGGAGACTGGAGGAGGAAGAGGACAGAGGAGTATGGAGGAGGAGGAGGACAGAGGAGTCTGGAGGAGGAGGACAGAGGAGTCTGGAGGATGAGGAGGACAGAGGAGTCTGGAGGAGGAGGAGGACAGAGGAGTCTGGAGGAGGAGGAGGAGGACAGAGGGGTCTGGAGGAGGACAGAGGAGTCTGGAGGAGGACAGAGGAGTCTGGAGGAGGAGGAGGACAGAGGAGTCTGGAGGAGGAGGAGGACAGAGGAGTCTGGAGGAGGAGGACAGAGGAGTCTGGGGGAGGAGGAGGACGGAGGAGTCTGGGGGAGGAGGAGGACAGAGGATTCTGGAGGAGGAGGACATAGGAGACTG
This sequence comes from Engystomops pustulosus, assembly GCF_040894005.1. Lineage (NCBI taxonomy): Eukaryota > Metazoa > Chordata > Amphibia > Anura > Leptodactylidae > Engystomops > Engystomops pustulosus. The sequence goes on from NC_092413.1 coordinate 4,821,899, forward strand.
GAGGAGGAAGAGGACAGAGGAGTCTGGAGGAGGAGGAGGACAGAGGAGTCTGGAGGAGGAGGACAGAGGAGTCTGGAGGAGGAGGAGGACAGAGGAGTCTGGAGGAGGAAGAGGACAGAGGATTCTGGAGGAGGAGGAGGACAGAGGAGTCTGGAGGAGGAGGACAGAGGAGTCTGGAGGAGGAGGAGGACAGAGGAGTCTGGAGGAGGAGGAGGACAGAGGAGTCTGGAGGAGGAGGACAGAGGGGTCTGGAGGAGGAGGACAGAGGAGTCTGGAGGAGGAGGACAGAGGAGTCTGGAGGAGGAGGAGGACAGAGGAGTCTGGAGGAGGAGGACAGAGGAGTCTGGAGGAGGAGGACAGAGGAGACTGGAGGAAGAGGACAGAGGAGTCTGGAGGAGGAGGACAGAGGAGTCTGGAGGAGGAGGACAGAGGAGTCTGGAGGAGGAGGAGGACAGAGGAGTCTGGAGGAGGAGGACAGAGGAGTCTGGAGGAGGAGGACAGAGGAGTCTGGAGGAGGAGGACAGTGAATGATGAGCCCTGGTAATGCAGTGAATCTTTGGGGTACACCAATGCTATGTGTTATCCTATGGGGCTCAATGATTCTGTGTTCCTTCATTTTGGGGCCCGTACACATTAGACGTGATGAGGCTGCGGACACCTGATCCATCCCCGGTGCAGGCAGCCGCCCTGCAGGTGTGTATACGTGTCTAATATCAGGTGTGGGGAGACGCAGGTTGCCGGGTGTTCAGACAACAAATACAGTAACGTGACCTTGTGGAAGCGGTGACAATCACAAGACTGCGCCCCTGCCCTGCAGCTGATACCGACTCTTATCTGCCCTGCCATGACATTGAGAAGGGCGCCCCCTAGTGGCAGACATTGCACACAGCTTGTCATGGATGGTTTTATACCTATTGTGGTCCAGCGCCCTATAACTTCAGATCCGTCAGATCATCCGTCGCCCGCCCCCCGATTTGTGTCACGTGATAGCCGGCACCGATGCGCCAAAATCCGGTCGTGTGCGCCAAAAACCCTTTCTATATGCGCCGCACATCGGAAATCGTCAGCAACTGCTACTAAGTACTTATTCCTTACACTTCAGTGGTCACATCACTAACATTATGAGCAGGGTCGGGATGCGGACAGGGTGCAGGTGGGATAGGGGGCAGGGATCTGCTATGATGGGGCAAATACTTTGGCAGTAGCACCGCTGATATATACTGCACTCGATGGTCACATTGGGGCAGCTGTACAAACCGGACCTGGGGTACCGCAATGGGGTCTGACCACCCCCCACTCCAGGTCACAGTCTTCGGATGTCCTGGCAGGGGGGCTGCAGGGGCGTGTGATGCTGTGTAGTCACCTGATTGTTGGGGGGACCTGTGTGAAGAATAGGGGGATCCTAATCCTATTTTAGGTGCATATAAGGTAATAAAGATCAAAGTCTGTGTACGTGGCAGGTGGAGCGATATAAGATATAATACTCCACACCTCACGTGTGATTATCTCCTCTCTAATAATACTGATCTTTGGATGATCAGATAAGAAGCTAAAAACAGAAACGACCCGGAAAGACGACTATAATATACGGCGCGGCGTCACTGCTCATACACTACAGGCACGTACAATACATACAGCGAGTTATACATGTATGTATATACAGACACCGGAGATCACAGGACACACAATATCGGGGTGACTGCGTCCTCTGTGATGATATCGGGGTGACCGCGTCCTCTGTGATGATATCGGGGTGACCGCGTCCTCTGTGATGATATGGGGGTGACCGCGTCCTCTGTGATGATATCGGGGTGACCGCGTCCTCTGTGATGATATCGGGGTGACCGCGTCCTCTGTGATGATATCGGGGTCACTGCGTCCTCTGTGATGATATCGGGGTGACCGCGTCCTCTGTGATGATATCGGAGTGACTGCGTCCTCTGTGATGATATGGGGATGACCGCGTCCTCTGTGATGATATCGGGGTGACCGCGTCCTCTGTGATGATATGGGGATGACCGCGTCCTCTGTGATGATATCGGGGTCACTGCGTCCTCTGTGATGATATCGGGGTGACCGCGTCCTCTGTGATGATATCGGGGTCACTGCGTCCTCTCTGATGATATCGGGGTGACCGCGTCCTCTGTGATGATATCGGGGTGACTGCGTCCTCTGTGATGATATGGGGTTGACTGCGTCCTCTGTGATGATATCGGGGTGACTGCGTCCTCTGTGATGATATCGGGGTGACTGCGTCCTCTGTGATGATATCGGGGTCACTGCGTCCTCTGTGATGATATCGGGGTCACTGCGTCCTCTCTGATGATATCGGGGTGACCGCGTCCTCTGTGATGATATCGGGGTCACTGCGTCCTCTGTGATGATATCGGGGTCACTGCGTCCTCTGTGATGATATCGGGGTGACTGCGCCCTCTGTGATGATATCGGGGTCACTGCGTCCTCTGTGATGATATCGGGGTCACTGCGTCCTCTGTGATGATATGGGGGTGACCGCGTCCTCTGTGATGATATGGGGGTGACTGCGTCCTCTGTGATGATATCGGGGTCACTGCGTCCTCTCTGATGATATCGGGGTGACTGCGTCCTCTGTGATGATATCGGGGTCACTGCGTCCTCTGTGATATCGGGGTGACTGCGTCCTCTGTGATGATATCGGGGTGACTGCGTCCTCTGTGATGATATCGGGGTCACTGCGTCCTCTGTGATATCGGGGTGACTGCGTCCTCTGTGATGATATCGGGGTAACTGCGCCCTCTGTGATGATATCGGGGTCACTGCGTCCTCTGTGATGATATCGGGGTGACCGCGTCCTCTGTGATGATATCGGGGTGACCGCGTCCTCTGTGATGATATCGGGGTCACTGCGTCCTCTGTGATATCGGGGTGACTGCGTCCTCTGTGATGATATCGGGGTGACTGCGTCCTCTGTGATGATATCGGGGTCACTGCGTCCTCTGTGATATCGGGGTGACTGCGTCCTCTGTGATGATATCGGGGTGACTGTGTCCTCTGTGATGATATCGGGGTCACTGCGTCCTCTGTGATGATATCGGGGTCACCGCGTCCTCTGTGATGATATCGGGGTGACTGCGTCCTCTGTGATGATATCGGGGTGACCGCGTCCTCTGTGATGATATCGGGGTGACCGCATCCTCTGTGATGATATCGGGGTGACCGCGTCCTCTGTGATGATATCGGGGTCACCGCGTCCTCTGTGATGATATCGGGGAGACTGCGTCCTCTGTGATGATATCGGGGTGACTGCGTCCTCTGTGATGATATCGGGGTGACTGCGTCCTCTGTGATGATATCGGGGTGACCGCGTCCTCTGTGATGATATCGGGGTGACTGCGTCCTCTGTGATGATATCGGGGTCACCGCGTCCTCTGTGATGATATCGGGGTGACCGCGTCCTCTGTGATGATATCGGGGTCACCGCGTCCTCTGTGAGGATATCGGGGTGACCGCGTCCTCTGTGATGATATCGGGGTCACCGCGTCCTCTGTGATGATATCGGGGTGACTGCGCCCTCTGTGATGATATGGGGGTGACTGCGTCCTCTGTGATGATATCGGGGTGACCGCGTCCTCTGTGATGATATCGGGGTGACCGCGCCCTCTGTGATGATATCGGGGTGACTGCGTCCTCTGTGATGATATGGGGGTGACTGCGTCCTCTGTGATGATATCGGGGTCACCGCGTCCTCTGTGATGATATCGGGGTCACCGCGTCCTCTGTGATGATATCGGGGTCACCGCGTCCTCTGTGATGATATCGGGGTCACTGCGTCCTCTGTGATGATATCGGGGTGACTGCGTCCTCTGTGATGATATCGGGGTCACTGCGTCCTCTGTGATGATATCGGGGTGACCGCGTCCTCTGTGAGGATATCGGGGTCACCGCGTCCTCTGTGATGATATCGGGGTGACCGCGTCCTCTGTGATGATATCGGGGTGACTGCGCCCTCTGTGATGATATCGGGGTCACTGCGTCCTCTGTGATGATATCGGGGTGACCGCGTCCTCTGTGATGATATCGGGGTGACCGCGTCCTCTGTGATGATATCGGGGTGACTGCGCCCTCTGTGATGATATCGGGGTCACTGCGTCCTCTGTGATGATATCGGGGTGACCGCGTCCTCTGTGATGATATCGGGGTGACTGCGCCCTCTGTGATGATATCGGGGTCACTGCGTCCTCTGTGATATCGGGGTCACTGCGTCCTCTGTGATGATATCGGGGTGACTGCGTCCTCTGTGATGATATGGGGGTGACTGCATCCTCTGTGATGATATCGGGGTCACTGCGTCCTCTGTGATGATATCGGGGTCACCGCGTCCTCTGTGATGATATCGGGGTCACCGCGTCCTCTGTGATAATATCGGGGTCACCGCGTCCTCTGTGATGATATCGGGGTCACCGCGTCCTCTGTGAGGATATCGGGGTGACTGCTTCCTCTGTGATGATATCGGGGTGACCGCGTCCTCTGTGATGATATCGGGGTGACCGCGTCCTCTGTGATGATATCGGGGTCACTGTGTCCTCTGTGATGATATCGGGGTCACCGCGTCCTCTGTGAGGATATCGGGGTGACCGCGTCCTCTGTGATGATATCGGGGTCACCGCGTCCTCTGTGATGATATCGGGGTGACCGCGTCCTCTGTGATGATATGGGGGTGACCGCGTCCTCTGTGATGATATCGGGGTCACTGCGTCCTCTGTGATGATATCGGGGTGACCGCGTCCTCTGTGATGATATCGGGGGGACTGCGCCCTCTGTGATGATATCGGGGTCACTGCGTCCTCTGTGATGATATCGGGGTGACCGCGTCCTCTGTGATGATATCGGGGTGACTGCGCCCTCTGTGATGATATCGGGGTCACTGCGTCCTCTGTGATATCGGGGTCACTGCGTCCTCTGTGATGATATCGGGGTCACTGCGTCCTCTGTGATGATATCGGGGTGACCGCGTCCTCTGTGATGATATCGGGGTGACTGCGTCCTCTGTGATGACATTGGGGTGACTGCGTCCTCTGTGATGATATCGGGGTGACTGCGTCCTCTGTGATGATATCGGGGTGACCGCGTCCTCTGTGATGATATGGGGGTGACAGCGTCCTCTGTGATGATATGGGGGTGACCGCGTCCTCTGTGATGATATGGGGGTCACTGCGTCCTCTGTGATGATATCGGGGTGACCGCGCCCTCTGTGATGATATCGGGGTGACCGCGCCCTCTGTGATGATATGGGGGTGACCGCGTCCTCTGTGATGATATGGGGGTGACCGCGTCCTCTGTGATGATATCGGGGTGACTGCGCCCTCTGTGATGATATCGGGGTCACTGCGTCCTCTGTGATGATATCGGGGTCACTGCGTCCTCTGTGATGATATCGGGGTCACTGCGTCCTCTGTGATGACATTGGGGTGACTGCGTCCTCTGTGATGATATCGGGGTGACCGCGTCCTCTGTGATGATATCGGGGTGACTGCGCCCTCTGTGATGATATGGGGGTGACCGCGTCCTCTATGATGATATGGGGGTGACCGCGTCCTCTGTGATGATATCGGGGTGACCGCGTCCTCTGTGATGATATGGGGGTGACTGCGCCCTCTGTGATGATATGGGGGTGACTGCGTCCTCTGTGATGATATGGGGGTGACCGCGTCCTCTGTGATTATATGGGGGTGACCGCGTCCTCTGTGATGATATGGGGGTGACCGCGTCCTCTGTGATGATATCGGGGTGACCGCGCCCTCTGTGATGATATCGGGGTGACTGCGCCCTCTGTGATGATATGGGGGTGACTGCGTCCTCTGTGATGATATGGGGGTGACCGCGTCCTCTGTGATGATATGGGGGTGACCGCGTCCTCTGTGATGATATGGGGGTGACTGCGTCCTCTGTGATGATATGGGGGTGACCGCGTCCTCTGTGATGATATGGGGGTGACCGCGTCCTCTGTGATGATATCGGGGTGACCGCGTCCTCTGTGATGATATGGGGGTGACGGCGTCCTCTATGATGATATGGGGGTGACCGCGTCCTCTGTGATGATATCGGGGTGACCGCGTCCTCTGTGATGATATGGGGGTGACTGCGCCCTCTGTGATGATATGGGGGTGACTGCGTCCTCTGTGATGATATGGGGGTGACCGCGTCCTCTGTGATGATATCGGGGTGACCGCGCCCTCTGTGATGATATCGGGGTGACTGCGTCCTCTGTGATGATATGGGGGTGACTGCGTCCTCTGTGATGATATGGGGGTGACCGCGTCCTCTGTGATGATATGGGGGTGACCGCGTCCTCTGTGATGATATGGGGGTGACCGCGTCCTCTGTGATGATATGGGGGTGACTGCGCCCTCTGTGATGATAGAACACGGGGAAGAGATGAGGATTTTCTCGGATTTCTTACATTGTAAATATTGTAAATCACAGAATATAATGTAAATGAGATAAATGTAACTGATCCGGACTCCAGAACATTCTCCCATCCTGCAGGTTATTGGGGACAATTCCCTCCGTTATCCAGAAACCTGATGGAACTGGCAGTCACTTTCCAGGTGCCGGTGACTTGGTATAAATGTTCTGCTGATCCGAAGTGACGGAGCCCACCGGCAGCAGGAAAGGAGGAACCTATCTGCAGCTTCCACAGTTTGGACTCAGCTCCATCTCCATTATCCCAGCATCTACTACCGGGCTGGTGCTTTATTCCTGAGACCGCTCTCCAGGACCACTCCAGTACCAGAATCTGCTGTTGACCATTTAGGCCCTTTACCTGTTCAATAGAGAACCGTGAGTCGATTTTCAAAACGTTGCCTCCGTCTGATCCCTGGATACGGCTGTTACCACCACGGGCTCCCCATCCATTACCCAGGGACCTATCTTACAGACACTCAGGGGTTGCCCCAGGGAGAACCAGTACATCAGCCTCTCCCTCCATATTTCTTGCACACACCACCTGCTGGAGACCTGCCAGGCTGTAGGACAGCCCTCCGGTCCCCATACCAAGCACCGTGACACTAGCGTGCCTAGGCCGCAACCGCCAGCCACTCCGTTATTCTGGGCCCCGGCTGCCTCAAGAAAAGGCGGCCCCAAGAAAAAGGCTAGGCCCCGGTGGAGGGTGTTGCATGTGGCGTCACGAACAGGATTTCTACTTCTGTGCCTTATACTGGCACTATAGACTGTCCTTTCACAAAAGACTGTGCTGCCTAACCCTGCTGCCATCCGGGTTAAGGCCCAAGTGATCTTCAAGAAAGGCTGTGTTATTTTATTGCTGCCACGTGCTGTAGAGCTTTGCTCCAGCATCTTTGAGGTTAATCCCTACAAAAAACTGTGAAAGGGTTAACCGCTGCAAACCTCTGTGCTACGCAATATTTCCATCCCACCAAAATTCACTGGCGGAACCCGCAGTCTGCATGGGCTAGGCTCCGCCCCCCTGTAGCGCAGGAGAAAATTCAGCCCGCCACAGCTCCTGATGGGAAGAACTTAAGCCCTGCCCTCTGGCGCAAAAGTTTACGGTCGACCTCAGCGCAGGAAGTGAACCTCTGAGTGGAGTGAAGACGCAGCCACCATCATAGCGAGACCGAGGCCTTCACCTGTCAATGAGGAGCCGGAGTTCCTCGAGGCCTTTGAGACTCTGACCGTTGTGGCAGCGCAACCCATCCGAAGGCCATTTGCTGCTCACCGGCTGCATCGAGGTACGCCTCCATTTTGGACTCTCTACACACACCGAAATTCTTCAGCTTCCGGACTTCCTTGCGATAGATCCAGAATGGCGGACCATCCTCCGCTATCTTCTCCGGCAGGGACTCCGGTTCCACCCCTGCAGAGAACCCTCTCCACTATCGGTGTACTGGTTCTGTACACTCTGGAGGGTTTACATTTTTGTTTGGGGAATCTGCCGCAGCAAGTCCAAGCGGCAGGGAAACCGGTATTCCCCTAGGCTTCCCCCACCCCGGATCTCAAAGGAGCCCAACACTCCAGTAGCTATCACTGACTGGCCCGTGGAGTATCCAGGACCACCTGCCAAGAGGCCCAGGCTGTCCGGTGACAATGTCCTGCTAGCTATAGAGGTTGCCACCGCCAGCTCAGCAGCGCCCCCCAGCAGCTGCAGGTCAGTATGAGAATGACACTCTATCTATCAGCAATGAAGAAGAAACAAAAGCTCCTGCAGCCATCATCATGTGCTCTACAGCGCCCCCACCTACTGGAGGTCGGTCAGAGAAGTGCCTGCCTCCCTTCTTCGCTGAGATGCCTACAGCTGCAGATGGCCTTCCTGCTGTTTCAGCTTCTGGTTGACCCACGTCAGCAGCTCCAGAGCCCACCGGTGTTCCTGAGGTTCCTGCCAAGTCGATCCTCCTAGTGGACAATCTCCAGGTGGTGAGATTTTCTGTTTCACAGGTTGATCCTCCAGCTGCATCGAATGTGTTCCAGCATCATCCGTTCCTGCTATAGCACCTGTTCCCGTGACCTGCGGTCCTGCTGCATGCGCCAGATGACATCCCTGCTGCTTCTGCACCCACCTCTGCAGTTCCAGTTTCCACCACCAGAAGTCTCCAGGCGACAGATCCCAACACTGCTGCCTCCACTCCGGCTGATGATGTCCACGCTGCAGTTCCTGCTCCCAGCCCTGCAGCTATGGTTCCTACTCAGACCGTAATACCCTGATGGGCTGAAGCTCACAATCAGGTACTTTTCTGCCTTGTAAATATGACTTTTTGGTTTCTCCCAGTTGGGATGAGCCCACCTACCTTATAGAGCCAGAGACTCTCCTGGACTCTCATCTAATTTATTCAAAGTCAGAAACTATCCTTTAACTTTCCCCCCAGTTGTGCTAGGATAGCACCCATGTCTGCTGACGCAGAGCTCCCTCATCAATGTCCCTCATCTGAAGAGGAGACCCTTTGTGGTTTTTGCTTTCCGTTTTCCTACATCTAGGACTGTGCCCAGAGAATGGACCCACAGGAGCTCTGAGACACTTTGGGTCGGTTACTCCAAGGGAAAGTTATTATTACATTTGCACTTACTGCCTTTCTTTCTAGGCAATGGACGTTGCTATCCTGCTACCCAGAGTAGCCATGCTGCTTACAGTAACGTTACGTAACATTTAAGCTGAGTAGCCACTGGACTGTTAGAGCCAATGTGATCATTGTATTAATACTAGAAGCCCGTTTGTATTTAACCTCTCTCTTTAGGCTTTGCAGGTATGTAGCCGACTGTATCGGACCATCTTTTTGCCAAATCCTGACCGCAGGCTTACGCCTAAAACCTGAGCTCAGTAATTATGTGGCCTCTGTAAACCGCGGGTCTTTAGGGGACCGGGGGTGTTTAAATAGTGACACCTAGACCGTGCCTAGACCGTCAGACGGCAGGTATACCATATGTAATATACGCACCATATATGTTTATGATGATGCCACCTCGGTGACGCGTCTTCGGACATATTTTCAGGCCTTGGTGCAAGGAGTGGATTACAGGACATGACAGCTTTCCCTTAGCAAACAGTTGGTTTAAGGGCGGGAGCTACCAAGTGTACGGTCCTCATTTTCATATAACCAGTCCGGCATCAACCCCCGGTGAGTGTAGCCAGGACCCTGGGGGCGGTTTGGCTCCCCACATTGTACATAGCCTGCACTTACCCTACAGTGCATTTCACCTTCTGCATGCTGTAATGTGCATGGACCATCTGGAGGCCACATGCTGCTGGCCAGCTTTAGTTTTCCTTCCCATCTGGTCCATATCCGAGCCGTGGCACTTTCAATTACCTAGGGGGTATGCAACACCCCTGCCAACGTATAGGCAAGGGGGCAGTTGGAAATAAGGCCCTCTACCTGTCAGGATCCATCTGGTGCCTGCACAACTCACCCAAGGGATAATGCAGGGAGATCTCAGGTAATCTGCAGCTGTAGCCTCTGCCTGGACAGGCAATAGTTAAATGGGTGTAAGATGTTATCCAATTTTGTAGCTGTATTGTACACTGGAGTGTGATTGGAGAGGTGCTACCACCTGACCAGGGGGGGGGGAGGGGGTATAAAACCACTGGGAGCACAGGTCTCTTAGCACATGGTCTGAGTGAACAGAAAGTCAGTGCACAGTACACCTTAAGTGCTGACGCAGAAACCAATCCCAGGACATTGGTCAGGAGACTCAGAGCTGCAGCTTCCACAGTTTGGAAACAGCTCCATCCCAGCCTGCATCTACTACCAGGCTGATGCACTATTCCTGATGACCCCTCTCCATGACCACTCCAGTAGCAGAATCTGTTGACCGCTTTGGCCCATTGCCTGCTGTTGTTCAATAAAGAACCGTGCGTTTATTTGAACAACGTTGCCTCCGTCTGATCCCTGGATACGCCTGTCACCACCACGGGCTCCCCATCCATTACCCAGGGACCTATCTTACAGACACCTAGGGGTTGCGCCAGGGAGAACCAGTACATCAGCCTCTCCCTCCATATTTCTTGCACACACCACCTGCTGGAGACCTGCCAGGCTGTAGGACAGTCCTCCGGTCCCCATACCAAGCACCGTGACCCCAGCGTGCCCTAGGCCGCAACCTCCAGCCACTCAGGTATTCTGGGCCTCGGCTGACTCCAGGCCCCAAGAAAAGGCCCCGGTGGAGGAAGTTGCACATCTATTACATAACTACATCCTCCTACTATATATCATTTACAGTTAATTCACCTTAATCTTTACTATGAAGCGCTATGACACATGATACATTCTTACATTCTTCATACACGTTGTATCATTAGGTCATTATAAGGTTGTGTGCAGTCAGTGACGTTATCGGCACATTATAATCTTATAATTCATGACATGGCGGCAGCGCAGGGCAGGATGGGTAATTATCTGTGCCGGCAGCTGTGTGACCCTGGGGCTCGGTTGGGCACGGTGCCCGCTGCTGTGAGATGGGATCTGTCTAGAGACGCCTCCATCTGCGACTATAATACAGTATAATAGCAAGAACATGCTGCTCGCTGCCACCCATCAGTAAGTCCAGAACCCGCCATGACCAGCGGAGGAAGACTATACAATACACATCCTCCATATAACAGGAGCACAGGGAATCAACCATTGTCACTAACTGAGGATATGCTACACTGTATAAGGCCCCTTCTCCACTGGCGTTTTGACGCGCAGAACTCGCATTGCACTCTGTCCCATTGTATTCAATGGGTCTTTCTCCATTAGCGTGGTTTTGAACGCGCGTGCTTGCGTTCGCTTGCACGCGCGTCAAAATCGCAGCATGCTCTATTTTTGCGAGTCACGCGCAATTTTCACGCCCCATTCAAGTCTATGGAGATGCATCAAGAACGCATTGCACTCGCAATCATTGCAAGTGCAATGCGAGTGCAATGCGTTTTAAACGTAAGGGTTGCTAGGTGACCAGAATAACAGTATTTCCCCTGCTCGCGAACGATCATTTAATTAATAAAACACAGTGAAGAACAGTGAAGAATAGAATAAAACCAGTGACCACAGTGAACACAGTGACCACAGGATCATTTAAGATAAAAACACAGTGCAGAACACAGTGCAGAATAGATTACAGATGTTCGGCACATCTGCTTACTTGTCGGGAGATACGCGCGGAACGGCGCAAACAAAATAGCATGTGAAGAACAATATATATGTGTGAAGAATACATTGCAGATGTATTTAAACATCTGCAATGTGTTCTTCACACACATATATATTGTTCTTCACATGCTATTTTGTTCGCGGCGTTCCGCGCGTATCTCCCGACAAGTAAGCAGATGTGCCGAACATCTGTAATCTGTTCTGCACTGTGTTCTGCACTGTGTTCTGCACTGTGTTCTGCACTGTGTTTTTATCTTAAATGATCCTGTGGTCACTGTGTTCACTGTGTACAATGATTTTATTCTATTCTTCACTGTTCTTCACATCTGCTAAATTGTCGGGAGATAATATACACGGGGAACAGTGAAGAATAGATCGCAGATGTTTGCAAATTATCAGAAGACATTATTTTTCAATTAAATAACACATTTTAATCCCAAACCATGGTCCCTTTGAAAACTGCTCGAGTCTCCCATTGAAACGCGCGTCAAAAATGCGCCGAAAACGCAAAAACAACGCTAACAACACGCGCGTGAAAAACGCAAAAACGCAAATTACTCCAAGGAAAAATGGAACAAAAACGCAGCCAAAACGTCAGTTTTTCACGCATTGCACCCTGACGTGAAACGCAACGCTAGTGTGGAAGAGGCCTAAGTGTTGGAAATCCTCAAGCATAGTGAGCGCAGCTCTGGGGTATAATACAGGATGTAACTCAGGATCAGTACAGGATAAGTAATGTCATGTATGTACACAGTGACTGCACCAGCAGCAGAATAGTGAGTGCAGCTCTGGGGTATAATACAGGATGTAACTCAGGATCAGTACAGGATAAGTAATGTCATGTATGTACACAGTGACTGCACCAGCAGAATAGTGAGTGCAGCTCTGGGGTATAATACAGGATGTAACTCAGGATCAGTACAGGATAAGTAATGTCATGTATGTACACAGTGACTGCACCAGCAGCAGAATAGTGAGTGCAGCTCTGGGGTATAATACAGGGTGTAACTCAGGATCAGTACAGGATAAGTAATGTCATGTATGTACACAGTGACTGCACCAGCAGCAGAATAGTGAGTGCAGCTCTGGGGTATAATACAGGATGTAACTCAGGATCAGTACAGGATAAGTAATGTCATGTATGTACACAGTGACTGCACCAGCAGCAGAATAGTGAGTGCAGCTCTGGAGTATAATACAGGATGTAACTCAGGGTCAGTACAGGATAAGTAATGTCATGTATGTACACAGTGACTGCACCAGCAGCAGAATAGTGAGTGCAGCTCTGGGGTATAATACAGGATGTAACTCAGGATCAGTACAGGATAAGTAATGTCATGTATGTACACAGTGACTGCACCAGCAGCAGAATAGTTCGTGCTGGATCATTCTGCTGTGAACTGCTGACGGGTGTGGTTGTCTGTGACTGAGCTCCTGCACCACCTGGTGGAAGACCAATCCACCCAGGCCTGCTCTCTCCTCCCCAGGGAGGGAGTAGGTTTCTGGGATGAGTGAGCCAGGAAAATCCCAGGCTTCTGCCTCCCGGACCAGGCCGGCGGGGGGCAGGAGAAGCCAGTTGCCGGCCAAAGCGGAGGGGGTAAGAAGATCTGCCCGGAGCCAAGGACGCAGCGATGTGACCTCGGCTGCCACCCCCAAGACCCAGGGAAGCTGCAAGGTCTCCAGATCACAGAAGATCAAGGCAAGTAACATCAGCCTGAGTGCTCCTCCTGGAAAGCTGAGTGACTGTGCGGGAAAGCTGGGTGGTTCAGCTGAAAAGCTGGGTGCTCACGGAGGTGTGCAAAAGGCATGGGGTGATCTTAAGGCCCGGGAGTCTGCTACCATCTATGGCTCCCGGATTGCTGAGCACCTCCGTGAGTACGAGGAAGCCGGAAAAGCGATGAGGAGGCTCCAGGAGGAGATAAGGGAGACCTTGGCCCTAGCGGGGGTGGCTACGCAGAGAAAGAAAAAGTCTGATCTACTTACCACCATAGACAGACTAAAAGCCGAGGTCACCGCTCTGCAGGAGAAGCGACATCTTATCCGCGAGCACAGCGGTCCGTTCCGCGAAAAGCTGGAGAATGACGCCCGGTTTGAGGAGATGCGCCAGGAGAAGCTGAGAAAGCTGAAGGGGCTTGAGATCCAGGCGGATGATGGCGATGATGAGGAGGATGAGGAAGACCTGCCGTGTCCGTCTGGTGGCCTGCACCAACACCAGCAGGCCTCGCACGACAGGCTGCCTGCAGAGCAAGCGCCATTTCCATCAGGCTGCGGCTCTGCCAACCTGGAGGAGGAAAGTGATGACAGCGGCCAGGGGGGGGCGCTAATGGCTCAGATCCGTCAGCTTGAGTCCCCAGTTCACCTCCAGAACTTTTCCTTCGGCGATGATATGCCAGATGACGACCTAAAGAGAAAGAAGAGAGCCAGGAAGACCAAGGCGTCTCAGGAGGTGAATCTGGTGTTTCGTCCCCTCCCTGTTCCCTCCGGGCGGGCAGCAGTGCCAGCCTGTCGTGTAGGCCCCGTTGCCCAGCCCAGCACGAATCCTGCAGTGGACTCGGTGCCAGGGTGCGGGGAGATTGCAAAGCCACGTTCCATCATGGCGCAGAGCACCAGCCTTGTTTGTAGTAGCAAGGATGGTGCAGGGAAGGCATCGGCCGAAAAGCCGGACAGTGAGGGCGATCCAGCAAGTCCTGGTACTGTGCGCTGCCCCCCAGTGGGAGGAGGGGGTGGCCCAGTGCCAGGGGCAGTGGCGGTGGCTCCTGTAGTCCCTAGCACTGTGGCTGCTGCTAGGTCCGGTGAGCAGCGGCAGTGTGATGGGGCTGCTGGGGCTTGTGGTGCGGCGCCTCCCAAGCGTCCTGTGCAGCCTGCGGGAAAGGGCGCAGGAAAGGTTTTATTTTGTATTGGCTCATCTGACCCTGGAGATGGCACAAAGAGACTGTCCGGAGTAAATAAAGACAGGAGGCCTCTTTCATCCAGCGAGCAGCGATGCTCAAACCTTAGAAAAACTGCGGGACAACAAGGGGTTAATGCCAATGAGGCAGAGGGCACAAGTAAGATCGGGGTTGGAGCTGCCTCTTCTCAGGCTGAATCAGCTATGGAGGTGCCTCTACCCCCAGTGCCCAGTGACGCCGAGGCAACCCCAGGTCCTCCTGGCCCAGCTGGTGTGAGTGATGCAAGGAAGCGAGGCAGTACTCTACATAGTGTGGTGAATGTGGGGGTGGTGAATGGTGCTGAGGGGGATCCTGGTGTGAGTGCTGGTCCATCTGCACCCCCAGTGGTGGCCGCTCCCATAAGGAGCTATGCGAGTGTCACCGCTGGGGCAAGTGGGGTTAACTCCTTGTCTCCTGGCTCTGGGAACAGCGTTTTGCAAAGGCGTCTTCTGGAGGCTCTCAGGAGAGGGGAAAAGTCAATCAATGTAGAGGGGAGAGAGGTTGATCTGTCCTTCTGGACAGACAGGCATGGCCTGGCAGCCTTCCAAGAGAAAAGGGGGGGAGAGACTGTATGGTCTTTACCCACAACCGGGCCCGGAGCTTCCCGTAGGAATGTGGTTCGTCTTCGCTGGAGGGGCAGTGACGCATGCCCACCCAGGTCAAGGGTGGTGGAGCTCCTCCTGAAGATGAACTTCAGGGCTAGTGACATCTTTGCCCTGATACATCCTTATGGTACTCCGGAGTTCGATGTCAGCTTTGTCCGGCCGGAGGGCTTAGAGCTCTTCTGGTCGAATTATGAGCTGGCAAAGAACGAGCCCGCATGGCGAGACTTTGCTGTGCAAGCAGTGTCTCGCCAAAACGCAGTCAAGAAGGTGACCGTTTTGACCCGTAACGAGTCACTTTCTTGCATGGACATCATGACTTGGCTCAGTCGTTATGGTGAGGTTGTACAGGTACCTCAGAAAAACCGCGATGAATTTGGCATTTGGTCTGGAGCCTGGACCTTCATGATGAAGTTGAAGTGTTCAGGCGGCACAGTCGCCCACATTCCCTCTTCAGCCTTTCTTGGACGGGACAGAATCCTGATTTTCTACCAGGGGCAGCCGAAGGTCTGTCACAGGTGCGGTGACCCCACACACTTTAGCGCCAGCTGCCAAGTGCAGAAGTGCGCTTTGTGTGGTGGGCTAGGTCATCTCGCTGCATCCTGTAAGGACATTAGGTGTAACCTGTGTGGTGAGCTCGGTCACCCTTTCAGCCGTTGTCCTCGCTCCTTTGCCAATGCGGTTGTGACCCCAGTGGAGGAGAGCCATGAGGTTGCTTCTGCTGGGGAGGGTACCAGCAGAGGTGGAGGAGCTGAGGGGCCTGTGAAGAAAAGCAAGAATAAGTCACCTTCTCAGTTGAGGCGGCTTGAAGCCAGACAAAAAGGGAGAGAACTGGGGAAGCCTCAGGTTGCTGGGGTGACCCTTGGTCCTTCCTCAGAGGCTGGTCATGCTACTGAGGCCCTGAGGGATGATGAGTTGGATGAGGAGGTCAGGAGGATGGAGCGCGAGAAAGGTGCCATGTCCTCCACGTCCTCCCATTATGAGAGTATGGATGAGGATAACAGGATTTGGCTAGAAAATAAGCGCAAGCAGAAAAAGAAAAGACGCGGCGTATCTAAGGTACCTAAGGAAGGGAAAACTTCCTCCCCTCTGGTTGAGCTTTCCAACCGGTTCCTCACCCTCGATGAGATCGCCTCCTCGGAAGGAGAGGCTGAGGGTGGGGTTCTGGAGGTGGCGGCGGAGCAGCCTGCAGGGGGCGCCGAGTCTCTATCCTCTGGGGAAGCCGGGTCCTCAGAGTGGGAGACTGACTCAGAGTCAGGAGACAAGGACGAAGGAGAGGGTGGTCCGGGTGGGTCCTTGGGGGCCAGTAATAACATGGACACCTCAATTTCATTAAAAAGAAGTTGCCCCAATTCTGAAGGGAAAAGGGAAAAGGCATCATCTTCAGAGGAGAGTCGGGGGAAGGGAAATAGTAAGAAAAAAGCCGTCTAACTCAATCACTCATGATGGCGGCACCCACTCCGTTGACGCTGGCGTCCATTAATGTCGCCAGCATTAAGTCTGATGCGGCTAGATTTGCGGCCTTTGATTTTCTCGGCCGTGTTGAAGCCGACATTTTATTTTTGCAGGAGACCAGGCTGCCAGATTTGGCGGCCGTGTTTAAAGCTAAGAGGGAATGGAGACACGGGCCTTCCTATTGGTCTCTTGCGGCCGAGCCGTATAGCGGAGTGGCGGTCCTTTTTACCGCGCCGGTAGAATGCCGACGAGTTATTGAGTTAGAAATGGGGAGGTGCCTGATCCTGGATGTCCTCATGAAGGGACAAGAACTGCGCCTAATTAGCATCTATGGTCCCCAGTCCAAGTGGGACAGGAAGTGTCTCTTTATGAGGATCAAGCCCTACCTTTTTACAAGTCGGCAGGTGGTCTTTGGAGGGGACTTCAATGCTGTCACGAGGTCCCAGGATAGGGGAGGTTCCAGAGACAAGCTGACTTATGATAGCGTCGCTCTTAATAGCATAGCTAGTGAGGCTCGCCTGGTGGATGTCCACATCCGGCACACCCCAGGCCACACGGGGTTCACCTATTATAGGGGTAGCTGCAGGTCTAGAATAGACAGGTTTTATTTAAAGGAGGAAGCCATCTCTTCAGCAGTGTCCGTTGTTGAGGTGGAGTTCTCCGACCACTGTCTAATTTTGTTTTCTCTGAATGTTACAGAGACCCCCCGGATGGGAAGAGGCTACTGGAAGCTCAATTCGTCTCTCCTGGAAGAAGCGGAGATCAGACAATCCTTTGAGGACTTTCTTCAGAGCCAGGTACCATTGCTGGGCCTTTGTAGCAGTAAGTCAGAGTGGTGGGAGATGCTCAAGAAAAGGGTGGCGAGATTCTTCCGCCAGCTCTCGAGCCTCAGGAGCCTGGACAGGTACCGCCTGTATCAGGGCCTGAGGAGGAAACTCGAGCATCTCGTCTCGATTGGAGGTAGTCGTGAGGACATCTCCAGAGTGAAATCCTTGCTGAAGAGGTGTCAGTACGATAGACACGCATCTTTGGTTTTTGAGAGGGATTACGGGAAATACCGCTCGCCCGACCCTTACAGAAACTGCAAGATGTCAGTGAATGGTAAAGTTGTCACGGGACTGGTTGACAGTACGGGATCCCTGAAAAGGTCCAGATCAGGGATTCTGGAGGTCGTCAGATCCTTCTACTCGCACCTCTTGGGCAGGAAGGATCTAGATCGGGATGTGATGTCGGCTTTCCTGGCTGAAACTGTCCCTGAGCCAGGAGTAGACCCCTCTCTTGATGTTTTGACAGAGATGATCAGGGAAGAGGAAGTCAGCCTGGCGATTGAAGGGCTCGCCCTCAAGAAATCGCCAGGTCCGGATGGCTTAACATCTGAGTTTTATAAGACCTTTAAGGACGCCTTGGTTCCCCTCTTGACTGAGGTATTCAATGAGTGTCTTTCCTCGGGCGCTCTGCCGAAGTCAATGAGGAGGTCTGCCCTGATCATCCTGTCAAAGGGTAAGGACCGATCTCGTGTTGAGAACTGGCGTCCCATAGCGCTTCTCAATACGGACAGAAAGGTTTTGGCAAAGGTGCTGTTTAATCGGCTGGTGCAGTTTGCACCCCGGCTCCTTTCGGGGACCCAGCACTGCTCTGTTCCAGGCCGCAGTACATTTAGTGCTGTGCTTTGTGTCCGGGAGGCAGTGGAGCAGGGCAGGGCTGGTAACTGGAAGGGGTACTTGCTGTCCTTGGATCAGGCAAAAGCGTTTGATCGGGTTAACCACGAGTACCTCTGGTCTGTCCTTCTGAGGTATGGCCTGCCGGGCGGGTTTGTCAATTGGCTAAAGGTTTTGTACGCAGGGGCAGAGAGTTTCCCGCTTGTGAACGGTTGGATTGGACGCTCTTTTGAGGTCGGGTCTGGTGTTCGCCAGGGTTGTCCTCTGAGCCCACTTTTATACGTGTTCGCGATTGACCCATTCCTTAGGAGGGTTGATCGTGGGCCGTTGGTGGGAGTCGGGATGGATCGGGCAGCACCGGAAGCCACTCTAAGGGTGGTAGCGTATGCCGATGATGTCACCGTTTTCGTGTCCTCGGGAGGGGAGGCGCAGTGGGTGATGTCAGAGGTTGACCACTACTCAGAGGCTTCTGGGTCCAAGATCAACCGGGATAAGTGTGAGAGTCTCTGGCTGGGAGAGGGGGATCCAGGCTTTGATCTCCCGGACACTCTTCCAGGGCCCCAGGACTCTGCCAAAGTTCTCGGCATCGAATTTGGCCAGGGGGATTACCCCATGCAAAACTGGGACGGCAGGCTTAAGATCGCCGCTCAGAAGGTGGACCAGTGGAAGGGTTGGTCTTTGACCCTCAGAGAAAGGGTTAACCTGATTAAAACTTACCTGCTCCCATTGCTGATATATCTGGGCAGTGTGTGCATGTTGCCAGAACCCCTCTGGACTCGGGTCTACAGTCTGTTCTTCCAGCTGTTATGGGGGAATAGGCTGAACCTTATCAAGAGGGAGGTTACTTACCGCACGAGGAGACAAGGAGGGTTGTGTATGGTCAACCCTGTGGTGTTCCTAGTGAATACCTTTCTTAAGATCAATGTAGCAAACCTCTGGAAAGAGAGGGCTCCTCCGTGGGTATACTCCTGCAGGGGATGGTTTCGGCCTTTCTTCCAGGAATGGGAGACAGGAGGGCGAGTGAAGGATCTTCGTACACCGCATGGGCATCTTCCGGCTTACGCTACCCCGGTTCTGAAGGTGATTCGCCGGTGGGGTCTGGGAATGTGGGAGATCAGGACCATGTCCAGGAAAGTCCTTGACAAGAGGGTTCTGTTGACCCATTTCCAGAAGCCTCTGGCCCTCAGGGATTGCCCAAGTCGGGATCTGGGGGTGGGTTTGAGTTTATTGAATTCCATCAGGATCCCCTTGAAGTTTTGGGACTTGACTTGGCGCTGCTTCCATGGAAAGCTGTGTGTGAGGGACAATCTGAAGTGTAGGAGCTCTGAGGAAAGGGGTTGTCCCCGGGAGGAGTGCGGTGGCCTGCTGGAGAGCATGGACCACTTCCTGCTTCAGTGCCCCTTTAACACAGAGGTGTACAACCGGGTGGGCGCTTCCATCCATTGGCCCGGGTTGGCCGGTCTCTCCTATGCGGAGTGGGCCTATGGAGCATTCAGAGGCCTGGGTGGCCGGGACGCTGCACGTTATTCCTAGTCAGTCTAGTGGTCAGGTACCACACGTGGAACGCACGGTGTTTAATGTCGACGCAGCGTAAAATCCTCCCGGTGGATGAGGTGGTTAGGAACATTCTGGGTGACCTGGTGAAGGTGCGCTCTCTGGAGTGTGAGAGGCTGGGCACGGGGAGGACCTCTCTCCTTAGTGTCCCTTAGTCTGTCCTCTCCCCTCCTGGTGAAGGTGCGCTCTCTGGAGTATGAGAGGCTGGGCACGGGGAGGGCCTCTCTCCTTAGTGTCCCTTAGTCTGTCCTCTCCCCCCTGGTGAAGGTGCGCTCTCTGGAGTATGAGAGGCTGGGCACGGGGAGGGCCTCTCTCCTTAGTGTCCCTTAGTCTGTCCTCTCCCTCCTGGTGAAGGTGCGCTCTCTGGAGTATGAGAGGCTGGGCACGGGGAGGTCCTCTCTCCTTAGTGTCCCTTAGTCTGTCCTCTCCCCCCTGGTGAAGGTGCGCTCTCTGGAGTATGAGAGGCTGGGCACGGGGAGGACCTCTCTCCTTAGTGTCCCTTAGTCTGTCCTCTCCCTCCTGGTGAAGGTGCGCTCTCTGGAGTATGAGAGGCTGGGCACGGGGAGGGCCTCTCTCCTTAGTGTCCCTTAGTCTGTCCTCTCTCCTCCTGGTGAAGGTGCGCTCTCTGGAGTATGAGAGGCTGGGCACGGGGAGGGCCTCTCTCCTTAGTGCTCCTTAGTCTGTCCTCTCCCTCCTGGTGAAGGTGCGCTCTCTGGAGTATGAGAGGCTGGGCACGGGGAGGGCCTCTCTCCTTTGGAGGGGGTTCTCCTTTAGTGTCCCTTAGTCTGTCATCTCCTCTCCTGGTGTTGGGCTGATGCTGCACTGTAGATTTTTGTTTTGTATCTGGGCATGTAGTGATGTAGGGCTTGCAGGGGCCGAACCTGGGCTTTATGTGGTTTTGATTGATGTTGTTGAGATTTTAATTGTATTCTGTTTTCTTTATGTTATGTTGTATATATTGTATATATTGTATATAGTGGGGTTTGGGACACAGTGTTAGGTTGGGAGGGGGGTGATGGTGGTGGGATTTACGAACTGACCTTGGACTCTATGGCCCTGGGCACTGGTCTGGACTACTTAACGCAAACTTTGGACGTTAGACCAGTGTCTGGGGGGAAGGGGAGGGTGCGGGCGAGGGATTTAGTTTAGTGTAGTGTTATGTGTATTTGTTATTATATATTAAAAAAAAAAAAAAAAAAAATGGGTGTGGGATGTGATCTGTGTGGGGTGGTTTGTTATTAGAGGGTGTGGGGTGGGTTTATGTATATTTATAGTTATTTATGTTTATTTGTGGGTGTGGCTTGTCTTATTGTTTATTGGTTTGGTTGAGGATGTGACAATCGGTTGGGTGGGGGTTGTAGTATTTGGTGTTATTCATTTCGGTGTATTGTAAGTTATTGTTTTGCTAGGAGTGAATGGGGCTGGACCAGCAGGTAAGATATTGTATATATTGTATATTATGTTTGGTTTGGATTGTTATGTTTTTTACTTTTATATAAAATAAAAGATCTACAGGATGTAACTCAGGATCAGTACAGGATAAGTAATGTCATGTATGTACACAGTGACTGCACCAGCAGCAGAATAGTGAGTGCAGCTCTGGGGTATAATACAGGATGTAATTCAGGATCAGTACAGGATAAGTAATGTCATGTATGTACACAGTGACTGCACCAGCAGCAGAATAGTGAGTGCAGCTCTGCAGTATAATACTGGATGTAACTCAGGATCAGTGCAGGATAAGTAATGTCATGTATGTACACAGTGACTGCACCAGCAGCAGAATAGTGAGTGCAGCTCTGGGGTATAATACAGGATGTAACTCAGGATCAGTACAGGATAAGTAATGTCATGTATGTACAGTGACTGCACCAGCAGCAGAATAGTGAGTGCAGCTCTGGGGTATAATACAGGATGTAACTCAGGATCAGTACAGGATAAGTAATGTCATGTATGTACACAGTGACTGCACCAGCAGCAGAATAGTGAGTGCAGCTCTGGAGTATAATACAGGATATAACTCAGGATCAGTACAGGATAAGTAATGTCATGTATGTACACAGTGGGGCAAATTTACTTACCCGGTCCATTCGCGTTCCAGCGGCGGCTTCTCCGCTCTGGATTCGGGTCCGGCCGGGATTTAATAAGGTAGTTCTTCCGCCGTCCACCAGGTGGCGCTGCTGCGCTGAAAGTAAACTCATCGCGCCGGAATGCACCGAGCTGGACCAGGTGAAGGTAAGCGGTCCTTATGCGACACATTTTCGGTTTTTAAATGCGGCGGTTTTTCCGAATACGTCGGGATTTCGTTCGGCCACGCCCCCCGATTTCCGTCGCGCGCATGCCAGCGCCGATGCGCCACAATCCGATCGCGTGCGCCAAAATCCCGGGGCAATTTAAGTACAAGCGGCGCAAAACGGAAATATTCGGGTAACACGTCGGGAAAACGCGAATCGGGCCCTTAATAAATGACCCCCAGTGACTGCTCCAGCAGCAGATAGTGAGTGCAGCTCTGGGGTATAATACAGGATGTAACTCAGGGTCAGTACAGGATAAGTAATGTCATGTATGTACACAGTGACTGCACCAGCAGCAGAATAGTGAGTGCAGCTCTGGGGTATAATACAGGATGTAACTCAGGATCAGTACAGGATAAGTAATGTCATGTATGTACACAGTGACTGCACCAGCAGCAGAATAGTGAGTGCAGCTCTGGAGTATAATACAGGATGTAACTCAGGGTCAGTACAGGATAAGTAATGTCATGTATGTACACAGTGACTGCACCAGCAGCAGAATAGTGAGTGCAGCTCTGGGGTATAATACAGGATGTAACTCAGGATCAGTACAGGATAAGTAATGTCATGTATGTACACAGTGACTGCTCCAGCAGCAGATAGTGAGTGCAGCTCTGGGGTATAATACAGGATGTAACTCAGGGTCAGTACAGGATAAGTAATGTCATGTATGTACACAGTGACTGCACCAGCAGCAGAATAGTGAGTGCAGCTCTGGGGTATAATACAGGATGTAACTCAGGATCAGTACAGGATAAGTAATGTCATGTATATACACAGTGACTGCACCAGCAGCAGAATAGTGAGTGCAGCTCTGGAGTATAATACAGGATGTAACTCAGGGTCAGTACAGGATAAGTAATGTCATGTATGTACACAGTGACTGCACCAGCAGCAGAATAGTGAGTGCAGCTCTGGGGTATAATACAGGATGTAACTCAGGATCAGTACAGGATAAGTAATGTCATGTATGTACACAGTGACTGCACCAGCAGCAGAATAGTGAGTGCAGCTCTGGGGTATAATACAGGATGTAACTCAGGATCAGTACAGGATAAGTAATGTCATGTATGTACAGTGACTGCACCAGCAGCAGAATAGTGAGTGCAGCTCTGGGGTATAATACAGGATGTAACTCATGATCAGTACAGGATAAGTAATGTCATGTATGTACACAGTGACTGCACCAGCAGCAGAATAGTGAGTGCAGCTCTGGAGTATAATACAGGATGTAACTCAGGATCAGTACAGGATAAGTAATGTCATGTATGTACACAGTGACTACACCAGCAGCAGAATAGTGAGTGCAGCTCTGGAGTATAATACAGGATGTAACTCAGGATCAGTACAGGATAAGTAATGTCATGTATGTACACAGTGACTGCACCAGCAGCAGAATAGTGAGTGCAGCTCTGGGGTATAATACAGGATGTAACTCAGGATCAGTACAGGATAAGTAATGTCATGTATGTACACAGTGACTGCTCCAGCAGCAGAATAGTGAGTGCAGCTCTGGGGTATAATACAGGATGTAACTCAGGGTCAGTACAGGATAAGTAATGTCATGTATGTACACAGTGACTGCACCAGCAGCAGAATAGTGAGTGCAGCTCTGGGGTATAATACAGGATGTAACTCAGGATCAGTACAGGATAAGTAATGTCATGTATGTACACAGTGACTGCACCAGCAGCAGAATAGTGAGTGCAGCTCTGGGGTATAGTACAGTGTATGTTTTCTCTCCGGTTCTCCCGCAGTTGCCCCCCTCAGGTGTGGTTGTGGGGTATTAGATTGGATCTGGTGATATGTAGTAGATATATAATATTGTAGATGATGGTTTGGTCCATAGATCCTGATGCTCTTCCTGTCTCCTCCACCAGAGGGCGATGATCATCACTACACGTTCCTAAGGATAGGTTAAGGTTAGTGTTAGGGCTACAGTTGGGATAAGGGTAAGGGATAGGGTTACGGTTGGGATAAGGGTAAGGAATGGGATTACAGTTGGGATAAGGGTAAGGAATGGGATTACAGTTGGGATAAGGGTAAGGGATAGGGTTACGGTTGGGATAAGGGTAAGGAATGGGATTACAGTTGGGATAAGGGTAAGGGATAGGGTTACGGTTGGGATAAGGGTAAGGAATGGGATTACAGTTGGGATAAGGGTAAGGGATAGGGTTACGGTTGGGATAAGGGTAAGGAATGGGATTACAGTTGGGATAAGGGAAAGGGATAGGGTTACGGTTGGGATAAGGGTAAGGAATGGGATTACAGTTGGGATAAGGGTAAGGAATGGGATTACAGTTGGGATAAGGGTAAGGAATGGGATTACATTTGGGATAAGGGTAAGGGATAGGGATACAGTTGGGATAAGGGTAAGGAATAGGGTTACAGTTGGGATAAGGGAAAGGGATAGGGTTATAGTTGGGATAAGGGAAAGGGATAGGGTTACAGTTGGGATAAGGGTAAGGAATGGGATTACAGTTGGGATAAGGGTAAGGAATGGGATTACAGTTGGGATAAGGGTAAGGGATAGAGTTACAGTTGGGATAAGGGGTAAGGAATAGGGTTACAGTTGGGATAAGGGTAAGGGATAGGGTTACAGTTGGGATAAGGGTAAGGAATAGGATTACAGTTGGGATAAGGGTAAGGGATAGGGTTACAGTTGGGATAAGGGTAAGGAATGGGATTACATTTGGGATAAGGGTAAGGAATGGGATTACATTTGGGATAAGGTTACAGTTGGGATAAGGGTAAGGGATAGGGTTACAGTTGGGATAAGGGTAAGGAATGGGATTACATTTGGGATAAGGGTAAGGAATGGGATTACATTTGGGATAAGGGTAAGGGATAGGGTTACAGTTGGGATAAGGGTAAGGGATAGGGTTACAGTTGGGATAAGGGTAAGGAATAGGGTTACAGTTGGGATAAGGGTAAGGGATATGGTTACAGTTGGGATAAGGGTAAGGAATAGGGTTACATTTGGGATAAGGGTAAGGGATAGGGTTACAGTTGGGATAAGGGTAAGGAATAGGGTTACATTTGGGATAAGGGTAAGGGATAGGATTACAGTTGGGATAAGGGATAGAGTTACAGTTGGGATTATAGTAAGGGATAGGGTTACAGTTGGGATAAGGGTAAGGGATGGGTTAAGTTGGGATAAGGGTAAGGAATAGGGTTAAAGTAGGAATAAAGGTAAGGGATAGGGTTACAGTTGGGATAAGGGTAAGGAATCGGATTACAGTTGGGATAAGGGTAAGGCATAGGGTTACAGTTGGGATAAGGGTAAGGAATGGGATTACAGTTGGGATAAGGTTAAGGAATAGGGTTACAGTTGGGATAAGGGTCATTGTTAGGGGTTTGTAGGGTTACTGTTAGGAGCTTGTAGGGTCACTGTTAGAAGCTTGTAGGGTCACTGTTAGGAGCTTGTAGGGTCACTGTTAGGAGCTTGTAGGGTCACTGTTAGGAGCTTGTAGGGTCACTGTTAGGAGCTTGTAGGGTCACTGTTAGGAGCTTGTAGGGTCATTGTTAGGAGCTTGTAGGGTCACTGTTAGGAGCTTGTAGGGTCACTGTTAGGAGCTTGTAGGGTCATTGTTAGGAGTGTGTAGGGTCATTGTTAGGAGTGTGTAGGGTTACTGTTAGGAGCTTGTAGGGTCACTGTTAGGAGCTTGTAGGGTCATTGTTAGGAGCTTATAGGGTCACTGTTAGGAGTTTGTAGGGTCACTGTTAGGAGTTTGTAGGGTCACTGTTAGGAGTTTGTAGGGTTACTGTTAGGAGCTTGTAGGGTCACTGTTAGGAGCTTGTAGGGTCATTGTTAGGAGCTTGTAGGGTCATTGTTAGGAGCTTGTAGGGTCATTGTTAGGAGTTTGTAGGGTTACTGTTAGGGCTTTGTAGGGTCATTGTTAGGAGCTTGTAGGGTCATTGTTAGGGGTTTGTAGGGTCATTGTTAGGAGCTTGTAGGGTCATTGTTAGGGGTTTGTAGGGTCATTGTTAGGAGCTTGTAGGGTCATTGTTAGGAGCTTGTAGGGTCATTGTTAGGAGCTTGTAGGGTCATTGTTAGGAGCTTGTAGGGTCATTGTTAGGAGTTTGTAGGGTCACTGTTAGGAGCTTGTAGGGTCACTGTTAGGAGCTTGTAGGGTCATTGTTAGGAGTTTGTAGGGTCACTGTTAGGAGCTTGTAGGGTCATTGTTAGGGGTTTGTAGGGTTACTGTTAGGAGCTTGTAGGGTCACTGTTAGGAGCTTGTAGGGTCATTGTTAGGAGCTTATAGGGTCACTGTTAGGAGTTTGTAGGGTTACTGTTAGGAGTTTGTAGGGTCACTGTTAGGAGTTTGTAGGGTCACTGTTAGGAGCTTGTAGGGTCATTGTTAGGAGCTTGTAGGGTCATTGTTAGGAGTTTGTAGGGTTACTGTTAGGGGTTTGTAGGGTCATTGTTAGGAGCTTGTAGGGTCATTGTTAGGGGTTTGTAGGGTCATTGTTAGGAGCTTGTAGGGTCATTGTTAGGAGCTTGTAGGGTCATTGTTAGGAGTTTGTAGGGTCACTGTTAGGAGCTTGTAGGGTCATTGTTAGGAGCTTGTAGGGTCATTGTTAGGGGTTTGTAGGGTTACTGTTAGGAGCTTGTAGGGTCACTGTTAGGAGCTTGTAGGGTCATTGTTAGGAGCTTGTAGGGTCATTGTTAGGAGTTTGTAGGGTCACCGTTAGGAGCTTGTAGGGTCATTGTTAGGAGCTTGTAGGGTCACTGTTAGGAGTTTGTAGGGTCACTGTTAGGAGTTTGTAGGGTTACTGTTAGGAGTTTGTAGGATCATTGTTAGGAGCTTGTAGGGTCATTGTTAGGAGTTTGTAGGGTCACCGTTAGGAGCTTGTAGGGTCATTGTTAGGAGCTTGTAGGGTCACTGTTAGGAGTTTGTAGGGTCACTGTTAGGAGTTTGTAGGGTTACTGTTAGGAGTTTGTAGGATCATTGTTAGGAGCTTGTAGGGTTAGGGTAGTGAGACTTAAACCCTAAGGATGAGTGTTGACAATTATCCCCATTTTTCTCTGTATCTAGATCATTATTCAGGGGATTCTGTAGGTGAAGGGTATTACTGATGGAGGACATTACTAATCCAATCTCCTATGATCCTACAATATTCATCCTTGAGGGATGAGGCAATGTCTGCACTAGACAAGGTTTGGACTACAAATCACTCCTTGTGATGGTCCACATACACTCACCGGCCACTGTATTAGGTCCACCATGCTAGTAACGGGTTGGACCCCCTTTTGCCTTCAGAACTGCCTCAATTCTTCGTGGCATAGATACAACAAGGTGCTGGAAGCTCCTCAGAGATTTTGCTCCATAGTGACATGATGGCATCACACAGTTGCCGCAGATTTGGCGGCTGCACATCCATGATGCGAATCTCCCGTTCCACCACATCCCAAAGATGCTCTATTGGATTGAGATCTGGTGACTGTGGAGCCATTTGTGTCCAGTGACCTCATTGTCATGTTCAAGAAACCAGTCTGAGATGATTCCAGCTTTATGACATGGCGCATTATCCTGCTGAAAGTAGCCATCAGATGTTACAGGGTACATTGTGCTCATAAAGGGATGGACATGGGCAGCAACAATACTCAGGTAGGCTGTGGCGTTGTACCAAGGGGCCCAAAGACACCATGACACCACCACCACCAGCCTGAGCCGCTGATACAAGGCAGGATGGATCCATGACACCACCACCACCAGCCTGACCCGGTGATACAAGGCAGGATGGATCCATGACACCAGCACCACCAGCCTGACCCGCTGATACACGGCAGGATGGATCCATGACACCACCACCACCAGCCTGACCCGCTGATACAAGGCAGGATGGATCCATGACACCACCACCACCAGCCTGAGCCGCTGATACAAGGCAGGATGGATCCATGACACCACCACCACCAGCCTGACCCGCTGATACAAGGCAGGATGGATCCATGACACCACCACCACCAGCCTGACCCGCTGATACAAGGCAGGATGGATCCATGACACCACCACCACCAGCCTGAGCCGCTGATACAAGGCAGGATGGATCCATGACACCACCACCACCAGCCTGACCCGCTGATACAAGGCAGGATGGATCCATGACACCCCCACCACCAGCCTGAGCCGCTGATACAAGGCAGGATGGATCCATGACACCACCACCACCAGCCTGACCCGCTGATACAAGGCAGGATGGATCCATGACACCACCACCACCAGCCTGAGCCGCTGATACAAGGCAGGATGGATCCATGACACCACCACCACCAGCCTGAGCCGCTGATACAAGGCAGGATGGATCCATGACACCACCACCACCAGCCTGAGCCGCTGATACAAGGCAGGATGGATCCATGACACCACCACCACCAGCCTGACCCGCTGATACAAGGCAGGATGGATCCATGACACCACCACCACCAGCCTGACCCGCTGATACAAGGCAGGATGGATCCATGACACCACCACCACCAGCCTGAGCCGCTGATACAAGGCAGGATGGATCCATGACACCACCACCACCAGCCTGACCCGCTGATACAAGGCAGGATGGATCCATGACACCCCCACCACCAGCCTGAGCCGCTGATACAAGGCAGGATGGATCCATGACACCACCACCACCAGCCTGACCCGCTGATACAAGGCAGGATGGATCCATGACACCACCACCACCAGCCTGAGCCGCTGATACAAGGCAGGATGGATCCATGACACCACCACCACCAGCCTGACCCGCTGATACAAGGCAGGATGGATCCATGACACCACCACCACCAGCCTGAGCCGCTGATACAAGGCAGGATGGATCCATGACACCACCACCACCAGCCTGAGCCGCTGATACAAGGCAGGATGGATCCATGACACCACCACCACCAGCCTGACCCGCTGATACAAGGCAGGATGGATCCATGACACCACCACCACCAGCCTGACCCGCTGATACAAGGCAGGATGGATCCATGACACCACCACCACCAGCCTGACGCGCTGATACAAGGCAGGATGGATCCATGACACCACCAGCACCAGCCTGAGCCGCTGATACAAGGCAGGATGGACCCATGACACCACCACCACCAGCCTGAGCCGCTGATACAAGGCAGGATGGATCCATGACACCACCACCACCAGCCTGACCCGCTGATACAAGGCAGGATGGATCCATGACACCACCACCACCAGCCTGAGCCGCTGATACAAGGCAGGATGGATCCATGACACCACCACCACCAGCCTGACCCGCTGATACAAGGCAGGATGGATCCATGACACCAGCACCACCAGCCTGACCCGCTGATACAAGGCAGGATGGATCCATGACACCACCACCACCAGCCTGACCCGCTGATACAAGGCAGGATGGATCCATGACACCACCACCACCAGCCTGAGCCGCTGATACAAGGCAGGATGGATCCATGACACCACCACCACCAGCCTGAGCCGCTGATACAAGGCAGGATGGATCCATGACACCACCACCACCAGCCTGACCCGCTGATACAAGGCAGGATGGATCCATGACACCAGCACCACCAGCCTGAGCCACTGATACAAGGCAGGATGGATCCATGACACCAGCACCACCAGCCTGAGCCGCTGATACAAGGCAGGATGGATCCATGACACCACCAGCACCAGCCTGACCCGCTGATACAAGGCAGGATGGATCCATGACACCACCACCACCAGCCTGACCCGCTGATACAAGGCAGGATGGATCCATGACACCACCACCACCAGCCTGACCCGCTGATACAAGGCAGGATGGATCCATGACACCACCACCACCAGCCTGACCCGCTGATACAAGGCAAGATGGATCCATGACACCACCACCACCAGCCTGACCCGCTGATACAGGATGGATCCATGACACCACCACCACCAGCCTGACCCGCTGATACAAGGCAGGATGGATCCATGACACCACCACCACCAGCCTGACCCGCTGATACAAGGCAGGATGGATCCATGACACCACCACCACCAGCCTGACCCGCTGATACAAGGCAGGATGGATCCATGACACCACCACCACCAGCCTGAGCCACTGATACAAGGCAGGATGGATCCATGACACCACCACCACCAGCCTGAGCCGCTGATACAAGGCAGGATGGATCCATGACACCACCACCACCAGCCTGACCCGCTGATACAAGGCAGGATGGATCCATGACACCACCACCACCAGCCTGACCCGCTGATACAAGGCAGGATGGATCCATGACACCACCACCACCAGCCTGACCCGCTGATACAAGGCAGGATGGATCCATGACACCACCACCACCAGCCTGAGCCGCTGATACAAGGCAGGATGGATCCATGACACCACCACCACCAGCCTGAGCCGCTGATACAAGGCAGGATGGATCCATGACACCACCAGCACCAGCCTGACCCGCTGATACAAGGCAGGATGGATCCATGACACCACCAGCACCAGCCTGACCCACTGATACAAGGCAGGATGGATCCATGACACCACCACCACCAGCCTGACCCGCTGATACAAGGCAGGATGGATCCATGACACCACCACCACCAGCCTGAGCCGCTGATACAAGGCAGGATGGATCCATGACACCACCACCACCAGCCTGAGCCGCTGATACAAGGCAGGATGGATCCATGACAGCACCACCACCAGCCTGAGCCGCTGATACAAGGCAGGATGGATCCATGACACCACCACCACCAGCCTGACCCGCTGATACAAGGCAGGATGGATCCATGACACCACCACCACCAGCCTGACCCGCTGATACAAGGCAGGATGGATCCATGACACCACCACCACCAGCCTGACCCGGTGATACAAGGCAGGATGGATCCATGACACCACCACCACCAGCCTGACCCGCTGATACAAGGCAGGATGGATCCATGACACCACCACCACCAGCCTGACCCGCTGATACAAGGCAGGATGGATCCATGACACCACCACCACCAGCCTGACCCGCTGATACAAGGCAGGATGGATCCATGACACCACCACCACCAGCCTGAGCCGCTGATACAAGGCAGGATGGATCCATGACACCACCACCACCAGCCTGACCCGCTGATACAAGGCAGGATGGATCCATGACACCACCACCACCAGCCTGACCCGCTGATACAAGGCAGGATGGATCCATGACACCACCACCACCAGCCTGAGCCGCTGATACAAGGCAGGATGGATCCATGACACCACCACCACCAGCCTGACCCGCTGATACAAGGCAGGATGGATCCATGACACCACCACCACCAGCCTGAGCCGCTGATACAAAGCAGGATGGATCCATGACACCACCACCACCAGCCTGACCCGCTGAAACAAGGCAGGATGGATCCATGACACCACCACCACCAGCCTGAGCCGCTGATACAAGGCAGGATGGATCCATGACACCACCACCACCAGCCTGACCCGCTGATACAAGGCAGGATGGATCCATGACACCACCACCACCAGCCTGACCCGGTGATACAAGGCAGGATGGATCCATGACACCACCACCACCAGCCTGAGCCGCTGATACAAGGCAGGATGGATCCATGACACCACCACCACCAGCCTGACCCGCTGATACAAGGCAGGATGGATCCATGACACCACCACCACCAGCCTGAGCCGCTGATACAAGGCAGGATGGATCCATGACACCACCACCACCAGCCTGAGCCGCTGATACAAGGCAGGATGGATCCATGACACCACCAGCACCAGCCTGAGCCGCTGATACAAGGCAGGATGGATCCATGACACCACCACCACCAGCCTGAGCCGCTGATACAAGGCAGGATGGATCCATGACACCACCACCACCAGCCTGACCCGCTGATACAAGGCAGGATGGATCCATGACACCAGCACCACCAGCCTGACCCGCTGATACATGGCAGGATGGATCCATGACACCACCACCACCAGCCTGAGCCGCTGATACAAGGCAGGATGGATCCATGACACCACCACCACCAGCCTGAGCCGCTGATACAAGGCAGGATGGATCCATGGCACCACCACCACCAGCCTGAGCCGCTGATACAAGGCAGGATGGATCCATGACACCACCACCACCAGCCTGAGCCGCTGATACAAGGCAGGATGGATCCATGACACCACCAGCACCAGCCTGAGCCGCTGATACAAGGCAGGATGGATCCATGACACCACCACCACCAGCCTGAGCCGCTGATACAAGGCAGGATGGATCCATGACACCACCACCACCAGCCTGACCCGCTGATACAAGGCAGGATGGATCCATGACACCACCACCAGCCTGAGCCGCTGATACAAGGCAGGATGGATCCATGACACCACCACCACCAGCCTGAGCCGCTGATACAAGGCAGGATGGATCCATGACACCAGCACCACCAGCCTGACCCGCTGATACAAGGCAGGATGGATCCATGACACCACCACCACCAGCCTGAGCCGCTGATACAAGGCAGGATGGATCCATGACACCACCACCACCAGCCTGACCCGCTGATACAAGGCAGGATGGATCCATGACACCACCACCACCAGCCTGACCCGCTGATACAAGGCAGGATGGATCCATGACACCACCACCACCAGCCTGAGCCGCTGATACAAGGCAGGATGGATCCATGACACCACCAGCACCAGCCTGAGCCGCTGATACAAGGCAGGATGGATCCATGACACCACCACCACCAGCCTGACCCGCTGATACAAGGCAGGATGGATCCATGACACCACCACCACCAGCCTGAGCCGCTGATACAAGGCAGGATGGATCCATGACACCCCACCACCAGCCTGAGCCGCTGATACAAGGCAGGATGGATCCATGACACCACCACCACCAGCCTGAGCCGCTGATACAAGGCAGGATGGATCCATGACACCACCACCACCAGCCTGACCCGCTGATACAAGGCAGGATGGATCCATGACACCACCACCACCAGCCTGACCCGCTGATACAAGGCAGGATGGATCCATGACACCACCATCACCAGCCTGAGCCGCTGATACAAGGCAGGATGGATCCATGACACCACCACCACCAGCCTGAGCCGCTGATACAAGGCAGGGTGGATCCATGACACCAGCACCACCAGCCTGAGCCGCTGATACAAGGCAGGATGGATCCATGACACCACCACCACCAGCCTGAGCCGCTGATAAAAGGCAGGATGGATCCATGACACCACCACCACCAGCCTGAGCCGCTGATACAAGGCAGGATGGATCCATGACACCACCACCACCAGCCTGAGCCGCTGATACAAGGCAGGATGGATCCATGACACCACCACCACCAGCCTGAGCCGCTGATACAAGGCAGGATGGATCCATGACACCACCACCACCAGCCTGAGCCGCTGATACAAGGCAGGATGGATCCATGACACCACCACCACCAGCCTGACCCGCTGATACAAGGCAGGATGGATCCATGACACCACCACCAGCCTGACCCGCTGATACAAGGCAGGATGGATCCATGACACCAGCACCACCAGCCTGACTCGCTGATACAAGGCAGGATGGATCCATGACACCACCACCACCTGCCTGAGCCGCTGATACAAGGCAGGATGGATCTGTGACACCACCACCACCAGCCTGAGCCGCTGATACAAGGCAGGATGGATCCATGACACCACCACCACCAGCCTGACCCGCTGATACAAGGCAGGATGGATCCATGACACCACCACCACCAGCCTGAGCCGCTGATACAAGGCAGGATGGATCCATGACACCACCACCACCAGCCTGACCCGCTGATACAAGGCAGGATGGATCCATGACACCACCACCACCAGCCTGAGCCGCTGATACAAGGCAGGATGGATCCATGACACCACCAGCACCAGCCTGAGCCACTGATACAAGGCAGGATGGATCCATGACACCACCACCACCAGCCTGAGCCGCTGATACAAGGCAGGATGGATCCATGACACCACCAGCACCAGCCTGAGCCGCTGATACAAGGCAGGATGGATCCATGACACCACCACCACCAGCCTGAGCCGCTGATACAAGGCAGGATGGATCCATGACACCACCACCACCAGCCTGACCCGCTGATACAAGGCAGGATGGATCCATGACACCAGCACCACCAGCCTGAGCCGCTGATACAAGGCAGGATGGATCCATGACACCAGCACCACCAGCCTGACCCGCTGATACAAGGCAGGATGGATCCATGACACCACCACCACCAGCCTGAGCCGCTGATACAAGGCAGGATGGATCCATGACACCACCAGCACCAGCCTGACCCGCTGATACAAGGCAGGATGGATCCATGACACCCCCACCACCAGCCTGAGCCGCTGATACAAGGCAGGATGGATCCATGACACCAGCACCACCACCAGCCTGACCCGCTGATACAAGGCAGGATGGATCCATGACACCACCACCACCAGCCTGAGCCGCTGATACAAGGCAGGATGGATCCATGACACCACCACCACCAGCCTGAGCCGCTGATACAAGGCAGGATGGATCCATGACACCACCACCACCAGCCTGACCCGCTGATACAAGGCAGGATGAATCCATGACACCCCCAGCACCAGCCTGAGCCGCTGATACAAGGCAGGATGGATCCATGACACCACCACCAGCCTGACCCGCTGATACAAGGCAGGATGGATCCATGACACCACCACCAGCCTGACCCGCTGATACAAGGCAGGATGGATCCATGCTTTCATGTTGTTGATGCCAAATTCTGACCCTACCATCCGAATGTCGCAGCAGAAATCGAGACTCATCAGACCAGGCAACGTTTTTCCAATCTTCTACTGTCCAATTTCGATGAGCTTGTGCAAATTGTAGCCTCAGTTTCCTGTTCTTAGCTGAAAGGAGTGGCACCCGGTGTGGTCCTCTGCTGCTGTAGCCCATCTGCCTCAAAGTTGGACGTACTGGGGCAAATTTACTTACCAGGTCCATTCGCGTTCCAGCGGCGGCTTCTCCGCTCTGGATTCGGGTCCGGCCGGGATTTAATAAGGTAGTTCTTCCGCCGTCCACCAGGTGGCGCTGCTGCGCTGAAAGTAAACTCATCGCGCCGGAATGCACCGAGCTGGACCAGGTGAAGGTAAGCGGTCCTTATGCGACACATTTTCGGTTTTTAAATGCGGCAGTTTTTCCGAATACGTCGGGTTTTCGTTCGGCCACGCCCCCCGATTTCCGTCGCGCGCATGCCAGCGCCGATGCGCCACAATCCGATCGCGTGCGCCAAAATCCCGGGGCAATTTAAGTACAAGCGGCGCAAAACGGAAATATTCGGGTAACACGTCGGGAAAACGCGAATCGGGCCCTTAATAAATGACCCCCACTGTGCGTTCAGAGATGCTCTTCTGCCTACCTTGGTTGTAACGGGTGGCAATTTGAGTCACTGTTTCCTTTCTATCAGCTCGAACCAGTCTGCCCATTCTCCTCTGACCTCTGGCATCAACAAGGCATTTCCGCCCACAGAACTGCCGCTCACTGGATGTTTCTTCTTTTTCGGACCATTCTCTGTAAACCCTAGAGATGGTTGTGCGTGAAAATCCCAGTAGATCAGCAGTTTCTGAAATACTCAGACCAGCCCTTCTGGCACCAACAACCATGCCACGTTCACAGGCCACAAATCACCTTTCTTCCCCATACTGATGCTCGGGAGAACTGCAGGAGATTGTCCTGACCATGTCTACATGCCTAAATGCACTGCCGCCATGTGATTGGCTGATTAGACATTAAGTGTTAACGAGAAGTTGCAAAGGTGTACCTAATAAAGTGGCCGGTGAGTGTATATTATGGTTAATACATAAATAAGATTATGTTCTGTCTCCCCCATATATTCCTCCTCCACACTCATACATGGTATACGGTATAATGCAATGATGTGTAAGAAGGTGATTCTGCAACCTGTCCACCAGGGGTCTCCACTCTGCAGCCCAGAGGAGAACAAGACCAGGTCACAGCGACACAGGCTCTTGCGATTGGAGCCCGGGGCTCTGCGGGTGGAGCCCAAGGCCGACAGCCGGGGCTCTGTGGGTGGAGCCAAGACTCTTACAGACTCCTGTAAGCTCTTCTGTCCCAGGAGAGTGATGCATGAGTCACAGGGATGATGAGGACTGTAGCGGCAGGTGAGGGGGTGGGGACAGCGTCTCACCTGTTCTACCCAGTATCACGTAGCTCATGAGCTGCACACACACAGATCCTGCTCATACAGTCATAGGATACAACCTGCTCCAGCTGGCACCACATCCTCAGGGCACAGAACCAGCACAACCAAGACACCACCTACACCGCGCACAGGGCAAAGCACCTGCCATGTGACCCCCTACACCATGCACAGGGCACAGCACCAGCCATGTGACCCCTACACCATGCACAGGGCACAGCACCTGCCCCCTACACCATGCACAGGGCACAGCACCAGCCATGTGACCCCTACACCATGCACAGGGCACAGCACCAGCCATGTGACCCCCTACACCATGCACAGGGCACAGCACCAGCCATGTGACCCCTACACCATGCACAGGGCACAGCACCAGCCATGTGACCCCCTACACAATGCACAGGACACAGCACCTGCCATGTGACCCCCTACACCATGCACAGGGCACAGCACCTGCCATGTGACCCCCTACACCATGCACAGGGCACAGCACCAGCCATGTGACCCCTACACCATGCACAGGGCACAGCACCAGCCATGTGACCCCCTACACCATGCACAGGGCACAGCACCTGCCATGTGACCCCCTACACCATGCACAGGGCACAGCACCTGCCCCCTACACCATGCACAGGGCACAGCACCAACCATGAGACCCCCTACACAATGCACAGGACACAGCACCTGCCATGTGACCCCCTACACCATGCACAGGGCACAGCACCTGCCATGTGACCCCCTACACCATGCACAGGGCACAGCACCTGCCATGTGACCCCCTACACCATGCACAGGGCACAGCACCTGCCATGTGACCCCCTACACCATGCACAGGGCACAGCACCAGCCATGTGACCCCCTACACCATGCACAGGGCACAGCACCAGCCATGTGACCCCTACACCATGCACAGCACCAGCCATGTGACCCCTACACCATGCACAGGGCACAGCACCAGCCATGTGACCCCCTACACCATGCACAGGGCACAGCACCTGCCATGTGACCCCCTACACCATGCACAGGGCACAGCACCTGCCCCCTACACCATGCACAGGGCACAGCACCAACCATGAGACCCCCTACACAATGCACAGGACACAGCACCTGCCATGTGACCCCCTACACCATGCACAGGGCACAGCACCTGCCATGTGACCCCCTACACCATGCACAGGGCACAGCACCTGCCATGTGACCCCCTACACCATGCACAGGGCACAGCACCTGCCATGTGACCCCCTACACCATGCACAGGGCACAGCACCAGCCATGTGACCCCCTACACCATGCACAGGGCACAGCACCAGCCATGTGACCCCTACACCATGCACAGGGCACAGCACCAGCCATGTGACCCCCTACACCATGCACAGGGCACAGCACCTGCCATGTGACCCCCTACACCATGCACAGCACCAGCCATGTGACCCCCTACACCATGCACAGGGCACAGCACCTGCCATGTGACCCCCTACACCATGCACAGGACACAGCACCTGCCATGTGACCCCTACACCATGCACAGGACACAGCACCTGCCATGTGACCCCCTACACCATGCACAGGGCACAGCACCTGCCATGTGACCCCCTACACCATGCACAGGGCACAGCACCAGCCATGTGACCCCCTACACCATGCACAGGGCACAGCACCTGCCATGTGACCCCCTACACCATGCACAGGGCACAGCACCTGCCATGTGACATAGGGGGTCAGTCTCCTCTCCCCAGAATGCAATGGCTGATAACAGAGAGTAATAGATTGTATCCCCCTGTACAGTCTCCTCTCCCCAGGATGTAATGGCTGATAACAGAGAGTAATAGATATATGTGATGTACAGTCGAGGACGTGCTGGGCAGCAGAGCTGACACTTACAAGGTGACACCTGCTTTGGGTTATTGATTAATAGGGAAATCTTTGTCGCTGACATCAATCATTACTCAGCGTCAGATCCGGAGCTGACGAGTCCTGGACCAGACACGAGGAGGAGACGCGGCGCCACATTCCAAGGGGAGACACCGGCCCTTTAAATGTCCCATAAACAGCAGGTGACCTGCAGGGAATCCGCCCCCTTCACACCTGACCCCTCCTCCTACACTTAAAGGGGAAGTCTCCTTTCACCAGACTACAGTGCGACCTCCCCCTGGACCCTCACAGTCCCCGACTCTGACCTCTGACCTCTGTGACAACGACTTCCCACAACAGCAGATGGTTGTGGTCAGGCTCCACCCACTTCTGTACATCATGTGATGCCTTAGCCCCGCCCAGTGTAAAATACCCTGAGGTTCGCACCGTGACAGTGACCATTGACCCCCAATATAGAGGGGGTGCCACGACCGGGGGCCCAGAGAGACCCCGACTCCTCAGCGAGGGAGGACGAGGCGATCTCCCTCCAAATTACGGAAAATATGATGGAAAATATGCATAAATAATGAGGGGGCGGGGCTGCTCATTTCTGCTCGTGGGAAAGTAGGTAAAAGGTGAAGGTGACCGGATCAGCGCCGTTAACCCCTTATTTACCCCGGGGGAGAGAGGGAGTTACATGATTATACAATGGAAATGTCACGGCGTCCGTGTAAATTATGGAAGGAAATCCCAATAAAACCGTGCACGAAATTCTCGCTGTGACCGAGTTCAGTTTTCCAGCTGCAGGAGGATGACGGAGCAAAAAGGGTTAACGGCGACGTAACGACATCTAATCGTCTCTTTCATGTCGCGCAGCAGCAGCTGCTCCCCCCCCCCCCACTCCGCAGCCGGTGAGTCATCGAAAACGTGCAGATAGACATGTAGCCTGCAACAGGGGGGCCGCAACGTGCTCCATTCATAAAGACACCGGCTCCCCGAGCCTCTGCTGCCCCCTGCTGGAGGATCGAGGCACTGCAGGCACTGCCACCGGCACCACGAGACAGCGAATACCCCCAATACAGGACAGCAAGACAGCGAGGACCCCTAATATAGGTCCACAGGGACCCCCTATACAGGACGGCGAGACAGCGAGACCCCTAATACAGGTCCGCAGGGACCCCCTTTACAGGACCGCAAGACAGTGAAGACCCCTAATACAGGACCACAGGGAACCCCCTATACAGGACCGCAAGAGAGCGAAGACCCCCAATACAGGACGGCGAGACAGCGAGACCCCTAATACAGGACCACAGGGACCCCCCTACACAGAACCGCAAGACAGCAAAGACCCCTGAAACAGGACCGCAAGACAGCAAAGACCCCTAATACAGGACCACAGGGACCCTCTATACAGGACCCCGAGACAGCGAGTACCCCCAATACAGGACCGCAAGACAGCAAAGACCCCTAATACAGGACCACAGGGACCCCCCAATACAGGACCGCAAGACAGCAAAGACCCCTAATACAGGACCGCAGGGATCCCCCTATACAGGACCGCAAGACCGTGAAGACCCCTATACAGGACCGCTAGAGGGCGAAGACCCCTAATACAGGACCACAGGATCCCCCCTATACAGAACCGCAAGACAGCGAAGACCCCTGATACAGAACCGCAAGACAGCAAAGACCCCTAATACAGGACCGCAGGGATCCCCCTATACAGGACCGCAAGACCGTGAAGACCCCCAATACAGAACGGCAGTGACCCCCTATACAGGACCGCTAGAGGGTGAAGAACCCTAATACAGGACCACAGGATCCCCCCTATACAGAACCGCAAGACAGCAAAGACCCCTGATACAGGACCGCAAGACAGCAAAGACCCCTAATACAGGACCGCAGGGATCCCCCTATACAGGACCGCAAGACCGTGAAGACCCCTATACAGGACCGCTAGAGGGCGAAGACCCCTAATACAGGACCACACGATCCCCCCTATACAGAACCGCAAGACAGCGAAGACCCCTGATACAGAACCGCAAGACAGCAAAGACCCCTAATACAGGACTGCAGGGATCCCCCTATACAGGACCGCAAGACCGTGAAGACCCCCAATACAGAACGGCAGTGACCCCCTATACAGGACCGCTAGAGGGTGAAGAACCCTAATACAGGACCACAGGATCCCCCCTATACAGAACCGCAAGACAGCAAAGACCCCTGATACAGAACCGCGAGACAGCAAAGACCCCTAATACAGGACCGCAGGGATCCCCCTATACAGAACCGCAAGACAGCAAAGACCCCTGATACAGAACCGCGAGACAGCAAAGACCCCTAATACAGGACCACAGGATCCCCCCTATACAGAACCGCAAGACAGCAAAGACCCCTGATACAGAACCGCGAGACAGCAAAGACCCCTAATACAGGACCACAGGGACCCCCCAATACAGGACCGCAAGACAGCAAAGACCCCTAATACAGGACCGCAGGGATCCCCCTATACAGGACCGCAAGACCGTGAAGACCCCCTATACAGAACGGCAGTGACCCCCTATACAGGACCGCTAGAGGGCGAAGACCCCTAATACAGGACCACAGGATCCCCCCTATACAGGACCGCAAGACAGCGAAGACCCCTGATACAGGACCGCAAGACACCGAGGACCCCTAATACTGGACCACAGGATCCCCCCTATACAGAACCGCAAGACAGTGAAGACCCCTGATGCAGGACCGCAAGACAGCAAAGACCCCTAATACAGGACCACAGGGACCCCCCCTATACAGGACCGCAAGACAGCGAAGACCCCCAATACAGAACGGCAGGGACTGCCCCATAAAGGACCGCAAGAGAGTGAAGAACCCTAATACAGGACCACAGGGACCCTCTACACAGGACCCCGAGACAGCGAGTACCCCTAATACAGAAGGTTACAGTGAGGGAAGCAAGGCTGCCACCTGCTGTTAGGATACTGCACCTACAGCCTCCAACCAGGAACAAGGACAAAAGAAGCTACAGAGCAATCTATTATTTGTGTACTACTCCCATCATCCCTAATCCAACTCACAATGTACTACTCCCATCATCCCTAATCCAACTCATATCCAAGTCTCTTAAAGCATCACTCCCATCATCCCTGACCCCAGGAGCTCACAATCTAATCTCCCCGTCACACACAATATATCACTACCTTCATCCCGGATTCCCTATTAATCACATTGGGGCACATATATCAGAACTAGTACAGATGCAGGGTCTTCATGAATCTGGCGCCCCCTGGCTAGAGCCCAGGATCCGCTGTAGTCACACTAACACCGGCTAGAGCCCAGGATCCGCTGTAGTCACACTGACACCGGCTAGAGCCCAGGATCCGCTGTAGTCACACTGACACCGGCTAGAGCCCAGGATCCGCTGTAGTCACACTGACACCGGCTAGAGACGAGGATCCGCTGTAGTCACACTGACACCGGCTAGAGCCCAGGATCCGCTGTAGTCACACTGACACCGGCTAGAGACCAGGATCCGCTGTAGTCACACTGACACCGGCTAGAGACGAGGATCCGCTGCAGTCACACTGACACTGGCTAGAGACCAGAATCCGCTGTAGTCACATTGACATCGGCTAGAGACGAGGATACGCTGCAGTCACACTGACACCGGCTAGAGACCAGGATACGCTGTAGTCACACTGACACCGGCTAGAGACGAGGATCCGCTGCAGTCACACTGACACCGGCTAGAGATGAGCATACGCTGTAGTCACACTGACACCGGCTAGAGACCAGGATACGCTGTAGTCACACTGACACCGGCTAGAGACCAGGATCCGCTGTAGTCACACTGACACCGAGTAGAGACCAGGATCCGCTGTAGTCACACTGACACCGGCTAGAGATGAGGATACGCTGTAGTCACACTGACACCGGCTAGAGACCAGGATACGCTGTAGTCACACTGACACCGGCTAGAGACCAGGATCCACTGTAGTCACACTGACACCGACTAGAGACCAGGATCCGCTGTAGTCACACTGACACCGGCTAGAGACGAGGGCACGCTGTAGTCACACTGACACCGGCTGGAGATGAGGATACGCTGTAGTCACACTGACACCGGCTAGAGACGAGGACACGCTGCAGTCACACTGACACCGACTAGAGACCAGGATCCGCTGTAGTCACACTGACACCGGCTAGAGACGAGGACACGCTGTAGTCACACTGACACCGGCTAGAGACCAGGATACGCTGCAGTCACACTGACACCGGCTAGAGACCAGGATACGCTGCAGTCACACTGACACCGGCTAGAGACGAGGATACGCTGTAGTCACACTGACACCGGCTAGAGATGAGGATACGCTGTAGTCACACTGACTCCGGCTAGAGATGAGGATACGCTGTAGTCACACTGACACCGGCTAGAGACCAGGATACGCTGTAGCCACACTGACACCGATTAGAGACGAGGATACGCTGTAGTCACGCTGACACCGGCTGGAGACCAGGATACGCTGTAGTCACACTGACACCGGCTAGAGCCCAGTATCCGCTGTAGTCACACTAACACCGGCTAGAGACCAGGATCCGCTGTAGTCACACTGACACCGGCTAGAGACCAGGATCCGCTGTAGTCACACTGACACCGACTAGAGACCAGGATCCGCTGTAGTCACACTGACACCGGCTAGAGATGAGGATACGCTGTAGTCACACTGACACCGGCTAGAGACCAGGATACGCTGTAGTCACACTGACACCGGCTAGAGACCAGGATACGCTGCAGTCACACTGACACCGGCTAGAGACGAGGATACGCTGTAGTCACACTGACACCGGCTAGAGATGAGGATACGCTGTAGTCACACTGACTCCGGCTAGAGATGAGGATACGCTGTAGTCACACTGACACCGGCTAGAGCCCAGGATACGCTGTAGTCACACTGACTCCGGCTAGAGATGAGGATACGCTGTAGTCACACTGACACCGGCTAGAGACCAGGATACGCTGTAGTCACACTGACACCGGCTAGAGATGAGGATCCGCTGTAGTCACATTGACACCGGCTAGAGATGAGGATCCGCTGTAGTCACACTGACACCGGCTAGAGATGAGGATCCGCTGTAGTCACACTGACACCGATTAGAGACG
This sequence comes from Engystomops pustulosus, assembly GCF_040894005.1. Lineage (NCBI taxonomy): Eukaryota > Metazoa > Chordata > Amphibia > Anura > Leptodactylidae > Engystomops > Engystomops pustulosus. Next base: position 4,865,198 of record NC_092413.1, read on the forward strand.
AGGATACGCTGTAGTCACGCTGACACCGGCTGGAGACCAGGATACGCTGTAGTCACACTGACACCGGCTAGAGCCCAGGATACGCTGCAGTCACACTGACACCGGCTAGAGACCAGGATACGCTGTAGTCACACTGACACCGGCTAGAGCCCAGGATACGCTGTAGTCACACTGACACCGGCTAGAGCCCAGGATACGCTGTAGTCACACTGACACCGGCTAGAGACGAGGATCCGCTGTAGTCACACTGACACCGGCTAGAGACCAGGATACGCTGTAGTCACACTGACACCGGCTAGAGCCCAGGATACGCTGCAGTCACACTGACACCGGCTGGAGACGAGGATACGCTGTAGTCACACTGACACCGGCTGGAGACGAGGATACGCTGTAGTCACACTGACACCGGCTAGAGACCAGGATACGCTGCAGTCACACTGACACCGGCTAGAGACGAGGATACGCTGTAGTCACACTGACACCGGCTAGAGATGAGGATACGCTGTAGTCACACTGACTCCGGCTAGAGATGAGGATACGCTGTAGTCACACTGACACCGGCTAGAGACCAGGATACGCTGTAGCCACACTGACACCGATTAGAGACGAGGATACGCTGTAGTCACACTGACACCGGCTAGAGCCCAGGATCCGCTGTAGTCACACTAACACCGGCTAGAGACCAGGATCCGCTGTAGTCACACTGACACCGGCTAGAGACCAGGATCCGCTGTAGTCACACTGACACCGACTAGAGACCAGGATCCGCTGTAGTCACACTGACACCGGCTAGAGATGAGGATACGCTGTAGTCACACTGACACCGGCTAGAGACCAGGATACGCTGTAGTCACACTGACACCGGCTGGAGACCAGGATACGCTGCAGTCACACTGACACCGGCTAGAGACGAGGATACGCTGTAGTCACACTGACACCGGCTAGAGATGAGGATCCGCTGTAGTCACACTGACTCCGGCTAGAGATGAGGATACGCTGTAGTCACACTGACACCGGCTAGAGCCCAGGATACGCTGTAGTCACACTGACTCCGGCTAGAGATGAGGATACGCTGTAGTCACACTGACACCGGCTAGAGACCAGGATACGCTGTAGTCACACTGACACCGGCTAGAGATGAGGATCCGCTGTAGTCACATTGACACCGGCTAGAGATGAGGATCCGCTGTAGTCACACTGACACCGGCTAGAGATGAGGATCCGCTGTAGTCACACTGACACCGATTAGAGACGAGGATACGCTGTAGTCACGCTGACACCGGCTGGAGACCAGGATACGCTGTAGTCACACTGACACCGGCTAGAGCCCAGGATACGCTGCAGTCACACTGACACCGGCTAGAGACCAGGATACGCTGTAGTCACACTGACACCGGCTAGAGCCCAGGATACGCTGTAGTCACACTGACACCGGCTAGAGCCCAGGATACGCTGTAGTCACACTGACACCGGCTAGAGACGAGGATCCGCTGTAGTCACACTGACACCGGCTAGAGACCAGGATACGCTGTAGTCACACTGACACCGGCTAGAGCCCAGGATACGCTGCAGTCACACTGACACCGGCTGGAGACGAGGATACGCTGTAGTCACACTGACACCGGCTGGAGACGAGGATACGCTGTAGTCACACTGACACCGGCTAGAGACCAGGATACGCTGTAGTCACACTGACACCGGCTAGAGCCCAGGATACGCTGCAGTCACACTGACACCGGCTAGAGACGAGGATACGCTGTAGTCACACTGACTCCGGCTAGAGATGAGGATACGCTGTAGTCACACTGACACCGATTAGAGACGAGGATACGCTGTAGTCACGCTGACACCGGCTGGAGACGAGGATACGCTGTAGTCACACTGACACCGGCTAGAGATGAGCATACGCTGTAGTCACACTGACACCGGCTGGAGACGAGGATACGCTGTAGTCACACTGACACCGGCTGGAGATGAGCATACGCTGTAGTCACTCTGACACCGGCTAGAGACGAGGACACGCTGTAGTCACACTGACACCGGCTAGAGACCAGGGTACGCTGCAGTCACACTGACACCGGCTAGAGCAGAGGATACGCTGTAGTCACACTGACACCGGCTAGAGATGAGCATACGCTGTAGTCACACTGACACCGGCTAGAGACCAGGATACGCTGTAGTCACACTGACACCGGCTAGAGACCAGGATACGCTGCAGTCACACTGACACCGGCTAGAGATGAGCATACGCTGTAGTCACACTGACACCGGCTAGAGACCAGGATACGCTGTAGTCACACTGACACCGGCTAGAGACCAGGATACGCTGTAGTCACACTGACACCGGCTGGAGAAGAGGATACGCTGTAGTCACACTGACACCGGCTAGAGCCCAGGATACGCTGTAGTCACACTGACACCGGCTAGAGATGAGGATCCGCTGTAGTCACACTGACACCGGCTAGAGCCCAGGATACGCTGCAGTCACACTGACACCGGCTAGAGCCCAGGATACGCTGCAGTCACACTGACACCGGCTAGAGACAAGGATACGCTGTAGTCACACTGACACCGGCTAGAGATGAGGATACGCTGTAGTCACACTGACACCGGCTAGAGACGAGGATACGCTGCAGTCACACTGACACCGGCTAGAGCCCAGGACACGCTGTAGTCACACTGACACCGGCTAGAGACGCGGACACACTGTAGTCACACTGACACCGGCTAGAGCCCAGAATACGCTGTAGTCACACTGACACCGGCTAGAGACGAGGATCCGCTGTAGTCACACTGACACCGGCTAGAGCCCAGGATACGCTGTAGTCACACGGACACCGACTAGAGACCAGGATCCGCTGTAGTCACACTGACACCGACTAGAACAGAGGATCCTCTGTAGTCACACTGATACCGGCTAGAGACGAGGATCCGCTGTGAATATATCAGTTGCGGTTGAGAATACGGCGTAATCTGGATCCACAGTCCCCTCCGAGGTGTATAGAGCCTGTAACCTACAGATCAGACATGCTGTAATCTGTATCCAGTCCCCTCCGCTCCGAGGTGTATAGAGCCTGTAACCTACAGATCCTACATACTGTAATCTGGATCCAGTCACCTCCGCTCCGAGGTGTATAGAGCCTGTAACCTACAGATCCTACATACTGTAATCTGTATCCAGTCACCTCCGCTCCGAGGTGTATAGAGCCTGTAACCTACAGATCCTACATACTGTAATCTGGATCCAGTCACCTCCGCTCCGAGGTGTATAGAGCCTGTAACCTACAGATCCTACATACTGTAATCTGGATCCAGTCACCTCCGCTCCGAGGTGTATAGAGCCTGTAACCTACAGATCCTACATACTGTAATCTGGATCCAGTCACCTCCGCTCCGAGGTGTATAGAGCCTGTAACCTACAGATCCTACATACTGTAATCTGGATCCAGTCACCTCCGCTCCGAGGTGTATAGAGCCTGTAACCTACAGATCCTACATACTGTAATCTGGATCCAGTCACCTCCGCTCCGAGGTGTATAGAGCCTGTAACCTACAGATCCTACATACTGTAATCTGGATCCAGTCACCTCCGCTCCGAGGTGTATAGAGCCTGTAACCTACAGATCCTACATACTGTAATCTGGATCCAGTCCCCTCCGCTCCGAGGTGTATAGAGCCTGTAACCTACAGATCCTACATACTGTAATCTGTATCCAGTCACCTCCGCTCCGAGGTGTGTAGAGCCTGTATCCTACAGATCCTACATACTGTAATCTGGATCCAGTCACCTCCGCTCCGAGGTGTATAGAGCCTGTAACCTACAGATCCTACATACTGTAATCTGTATCCAGTCTCCTCCGCTCCGAGGTGTATAGAGCCTGTAACCTACAGATCCTACATACTGTAATCTGTATCCAGTCTCCTCCGCTCCGAGGTGTATAGAGCCTGTAACCTACAGATCCTACATACTGTAATCTGGATCCAGTCCCCTCTGCTCCGAGGTGTATAGAGCCTGTAACCTACAGATCCTACATACTGTAATCTGTATCCAGTCACCTCCGCTCCGAGGTGTATAGAGCCTGTAACCTACAGATCCTACATACTGTAATCTGGATCCAGTCACCTCCTCTCCTAGGTGTATAGAGCCTGTAACCTACAGATCCTACATACTGTAATCTGGATCCAGTCACCTCTGCTCCAAGGTGTATAGAGCCTGTAACCTACAGATCCTACATACTGTAATCTGTATCCAGTCACCTCCGCTCCGAGGTGTATAGAGCCTGTAACCTACAGATCCTACATACTGTAATCTGGATCCAGTCACCTCCGCTCCGAGGTGTATAGAGCCTGTACCCTACAGATCCTACATACTGTAATCTGTATCCAGTCACCTCCGCTCCGAGGTGTATAGAGCCTGTAACCTACAGATCCTACATACTGTAATCTGTATCCAGTCACCTCCGCTCCTAGGTGTATAGAGCCTGTAACCTACAGATCCTACATACTGTAATCTGTATCCAGTCACCTCCGCTCCTAGGTGTATAGAGCCTGTAACCTACAGATCCTACATACTGTAATCTGTATCCAGTCCCCTCCGCTCCGAGGTGTATAGAGCCTGTAACCTACAGATCCTACATACTGTAATCTGGATCCAGTCACCTCCGCTCCGAGGTGTATAGAGCCTGTAACCTACAGATCCTACATACTGTAATCTGTATCCCCAATCACCTCCGCTCCGAGGTGTATAGAGCCTGTAACCTACAGATCCTACATACTGTAATCTGGATCCAGTCACCTCCGCTCCGAGGTGTATAGAGCCTGTAACCTACAGATCCTACATACTGTAATCTGTATCCAGCCACCTCCGCTCCGAGGTGTATAGAGCCTGTAACCTACAGATCCAACATACTGTAATCTAGATCCAGTCCCCTCCGCTCCGAGGTGTATAGAGCCTGTAACCTACAGATCCTACATACTGTAATCTGGATCCAGTCACCTCCGCTCCGAGGTGTATAGAGCCTGTAACCTACAGATCCTACATACTGTAATCTGGATCCAGTCACCTCCGCTCCGAGGTGTATAGAGCCTGTAACCTACAGATCCTACATACTGTAATCTGTATCCAGTCACCTCCGCTCCGAGGTGTATAGAGCCTGTAACCTACAGATCCTACATACTGTAATCTGGATCCAGTCACCTCCGCTCCGAGGTGTATAGAGCCTGTAACCTACAGATCCTACATACTGTAATCTGTATCCAGTCACCTCCGCTCCTAGGTGTATAGAGCCTGTAACCTACAGATCCTACATACTGTAATCTGTATCCAGTCACCTCCGCTCCTAGGTGTATAGAGCCTGTAACCTACAGATCCTACATACTGTAATCTGGATCCAGTCACCTCCGCTCCGAGGTGTATAGAGCCTGTAACCTACAGATCCTACATACTGTAATCTGTATCCAGTCACCTCCGCTCCGAGGTGTATAGAGCCTGTAACCTACAGATCCTACATACTGTAATCTGTATCCAGTCACCTCCGCTCCTAGGTGTATAGAGCCTGTAACCTACAGATCCTACATACTGTAATCTGTATCCAGTCCCCTCCGCTCCGAGGTGTATAGAGCCTGTAACCTACAGATCCTACATACTGTAATCTGGATCCAGTCACCTCCGCTCCGAGGTGTATAGAGCCTGTAACCTACAGATCCTACATACTGTAATCTGGATCCAGTCACCTCCGCTCCGAGGTGTATAGAGCCTGTAACCTACAGATCCTACATACTGTAATCTGGATCCAGTCACCTCCGCTCCGAGGTGTATAGAGCCTGTAACCTACAGATCCTACATACTGTAATCTGGATCCAGTCCCCTCCGCTCCGAGGTGTATAGAGCCTGTATCCTACAGATCCTACATACTGTAATCTGGATCCAGTCACCTCCGCTCCGAGGTGTATAGAGCCTGTAACCTACAGATCCTACATACTGTAATCTGGATCCAGTCACCTCCGCTCCTAGGTGTATAGAGCCTGTACCCTACAGATCCTACATACTGTAATCTGGATCCAGTCACCTCCGCTCCGAGGTGTATAGAGCCTGTAACCTACAGATCCTACATACTGTAATCTGTATCCAGTCACCTCCGCTCCGAGGTGTATAGAGCCTGTAACTTACAGATCCTACATACTGTAATCTGGATCCAGTCACCTCCGCTCCGAGGTGTATAGAGCCTGTAACCTACAGATCCTACATATTGCAATCTGTATCCAGTCACCTCCGCTCCGAGGTGTATAGAGCCTGTAACCTACAGATCCTACATACTGTAATTTGTATCCAGTCACCTCCGCTCCTAGGTGTTTAGAGCCTGTAACCTACAGATCCTACATACTGTAATCTGGATCCAGTCTCCTCCGCTCCGAGGTGTATAGAGCCTGTAACCTACAGATCCTACATACTGTAATCTGTATCCAGTCACCTCCGCTCCTAGGTGTATAGAGCCTGTAACCTACAGATCCTACATACTGTAATCTGTATCCAGTCACCTCCGCTCCTAGGTGTATAGAGCCTGTAACCTACAGATCCTACATACTGTAATCTGTATCCAGTCCCCTCCGCTCCGAGGTGTATAGAGCCTGTAACCTACAGATCCTACATACTGTAATCTGGATCCAGTCCCCTCCGCTCCGAGGTGTATAGAGCCTGTAACCTACAGATCCTACATACTGTAATCTGGATCCAGTCACCTCCGCTCCGAGGTGTATAGAGCCTGTAACCTACAGATCCTACATACTGTAATCTGGATCCAGTCACCTCCGCTCCGAGGTGTATAGAGCCTGTAACCTACAGATCCTACATACTGTAATCTGGATCCAGTCACCTCCGCTCCGAGGTGTATAGAGCCTGTAACCTACAGATCCTACATACTGTAATCTGGATCCAGTCACCTCTGCTCCGAGGTGTATAGAGCCTGTAACCTACAGATCCTACATACTGTAATCTGGATCCAGTCACCTCCGCTCCGAGGTGTATAGAGAATGTAACCTACAGATCCTACATACTGTAATCTGTATCCAGTCCCCTCCGCTCCGAGGTGTATAGAGCCTGTAACCTACAGATCCTACATACTGTAATCTGGATCCAGTCACCTCCGCTCCGAGGTGTATAGAGCCTGTAACCTACAGATCCTACATACTGTAATCTGGATCCAGTCACCTCTGCTCCAAGGTGTATAGAGCCTGTAACCTACAGATCCTACATACTGTAATCTGTATCCAGCCACCTCCGCTCCGAGGTGTATAGAGCCTGTAACCTACAGATCCAACATACTGTAATCTAGATCCAGTCCCCTCCGCTCCGAGGTGTATAGAGCCTGTAACCTACAGATCCTACATACTGTAATCTGGATCTATAGTGTCACCTCCGCTCCGAGGTGTATAGAGCCTGTAACCTACAGATCCTACATACTGTAATCTGGATCCAGTCACCTCCGCTCCGAGGTGTATAGAGCCTGTAACCTACACATCCTACATACTGTAATCTGTATCCAGTCACCTCCGCTCCGAGGTGTATAGAGCCTGTAACCTACAGATCCTACATACTGTAATCTGTATCCAGTCACCTCCGCTCCGAGGTGTATAGAGCCTGTAACCTACAGATCCTACATACTGTAATCTGTATCCAGTCACCTCCGCTCCGAGGTGTATAGAGCCTGTAACCTACAGATCCTACATACTGTAATCTGTATCCAGTCACCTCCGCTCCGAGGTGTATAGAGCCTGTAACCTACAGATCCTACATACTGTAATCTGTATCCAGTCACCTCCGCTCCGAGGTGTATAGAGCCTGTAACCTACACATCCTACATACTGTAATCTGGATCCAGTCACCTCCGCTCCGAGGTGTATAGAGCCTGTAACCTACAGATCCTACATACTGTAATCTGTATCCAGTCACCTCCGCTCCGAGGTGTATAGAGCCTGTAACCTACACATCCTACATACTGTAATCTGTATCCAGTCACCTACGCTCCGAGGTGTATAGAGCCTGTAACCTACAGATCCTACATACTGTAATCTGGATCCAGTCACCTCCGCTCCGAGGTGTATAGAGCCTGTAACCTACAGATCCTACACACTGTAATCTGTATCCAGTCACCTCCGCTCCGAGGTGTATAGAGCCTGTAACCTACAGATCCTACATACTGTAATCTGGATCCAGTCCCCTCCGCTCCGGGGTGTATAGAGCCTGTAACCTACAGATCCTACATACTGTAATCTGGATCCAGTCACCTCCGCTCTGGGGTGTATAGAGCCTGTAACCTACAGATCCTACATACTGTAATCTGTATCCAGTCCCCTCCGCTCCGAGGTGTATAGAGCCTGTAACCTACAGATCCTACATACTGTAATCTGCATCCAGTCACCTCCGCTCCGAGGTGTATAGAGCCTGTAACCTACAGATCCTACATACTGTAATCTGGATCCAGTCACCTCCGCTCCGAGGTGTATAGAGCCTGTAACCTACAGATCCTACATACTGTAATCTGGATCCAGTCTCTTCCGCTCCGAGGTGTATAGAGCCTGTAACCTACAGATCCTACATACTGTAATCTGTATCCAGTCACCTCCGCTCCGAGGTGTATAGAGCCTGTAACCTACAGATCCTACATACTGTAATCTGGATCCAGTCACCTCCCCTCCTAGGTGTATATAGCCTGTAACCTACAGATCCTACATACTGTAATCTGTATCCAGTCACCTCCGCTCCGAGGTGTATAGAGCCTGTAACCTACAGATCCTACATACTGTAATCTGCATCCAGTCACCTCCGCTCCGAGGTGTATAGAGCCTGTAACCTACAGATCCTACATACTGTAATCTGTATCCAGTCACCTCCGCTTCGAGGTGTATAGAGCCTGTAACCTACAGATCCTACATACTGTAATCTGTATCCAGTCACCTCCGCTCCGAGGTGTATAGAGCCTGTAACCTACAGATCCTACATACTGTAATCTGTATCCAGTCCCCTCCGATCCGAGGTGTATAGAGCCTGTAACCTACAGATCCTACATACTGTAATCTGTATCCAGTCCCCTCCGATCCGAGGTGTATAGAGCCTGTAACCTACAGATCCTACATACTGTAATCTGGATCCAGTCCCCTCCGATCCGAGGTGTATAGAGCCTGTAACCTACAGATCCTACATACTGTAATCTGGATCCAGTCCCCTCCGCTCCGAGGTGTATAGAGCCTGTAACCTACAGATCCTACTTCATTTCCTGAAATCTTGAGAAGTTTATGCAACCAAAATCCTTGAACTTTGGTCTGCAGCTTATTTAAGAAATGTACGATAAAGTTCTTAAAGTCAACCCCTTCTAGACCCCTTACACACTTGAGTCCAAGGTACGATCCTCCTGTGACTTCATGGGGCCGGACTGCGGTTCTATCAAAGATATTCTGGTATTTGGAGCCGATGCTGAACGCTCCTCTCAAATGTCTGTCTGTGAAAAACGCTAATCTTGGTCACGGAGGCCGCAGCAAGACATCTTTGTTTGACGCCCTTCCCAAGAGCCCTAGGTAGGGGGTCTAGTTGGATATTGGGTCCTTGGATCAATGTCAGGTTTTCTTTCCAGAAAAATCATCTTTTATAGATATAATTCAAACAAATCTAAGTGCCTGTACTATTTCCAAATCAAGAGGGAGATCAAGTCACGATGGGGGTTGGGAGGGATATTGTTCTCCACCTTCAAAGTATAAGGATTTCGGAAATCGGAAGAGTTTCCCTTCGACATGGAGGTCGTAAGATCACAACGTCAGCAGCGTTATCCTGGTCAGGTGGATCAGAGGAGCCATGAAGGAGTGCAATTAACTTTCTAGATCACCATCTCCTCTGCACATTAAGGCTATATTCACACGAACGTATGGGGGACGTATATACGGCCGCCGTATATACGGCCGATATACGTCCCCCATACACTTCTATGGGCGCACGGCTCCCTACGGGAGCGGTACGATGCCGCACACGTTCGGCACCGTACCGTTCCGTACCCGGGAAAAAGATAGGACCTGTCCTATCTTTTCCCGTAATACGGCGCCATGCGCCATAGGTTGCTATGGAGAGGGGCGGGGGTGAGCTGCGCTCACCTCCTCCTCCTCTCCCCGTACACTGCCGTTGCCCGCTACGGTACGGGCGGGCAACGGCAGTGTGAATGTAGCGTAAGGCTGATCCCTCCTGCGCATAAGCAACTTTGGGGACAGAAGCCGATATCACCCCATTGGATCAAGTCTGCTACATGATCTTCCTGCAGCTTCCCCAGGTGTTACAGGCTAGACTCAATGGCTATAGAAGAATCTAGTTTTAACAAAAAAAAAAATGCTACAGCTCGCCAATCAATCGCACCCAAGTCTCATTGTTTACCTTGTGCTGCCTGAAGGACACAAAGGCTAAAATTTACTTACAAAATTTTCTTTTCCTGGAGTCCAAAGGCAGCACAAGGCACCTCCCTTCATTATATAATTATTCCTATTGCTTCATTACAAACAAAAGGGGTTTGTCCTTCTCCACTTTTTATGGGCGGGCTTCTGCTTTGATTGGTCATTGCGTTCTAACTAGTCTCATTGTTTCCTTGTGCTGCCTTTGGACTCCAGGTAAAGAAAATTTTGTAAGTAAATTTTAGCAATTCTATGTAATAAACAAAGTGTTAATTATCTGTGACGTGCACATGCGTTTACCCCCCCCCCCCCCCATAACATGTAGGACCTCCTTTAGCTGCAGTCTTCTTTGCAACATGAAAGTGAACCATCAGGTCTTCTGAAGCCAGTCTTCTCCCCATCACCTCCGAGCATCTCCACAGTCCGTGCTGAAGTTCGGCCTCCCCCCAACATGATGCAGCCCCACAGGGGACCACAGGGAGTGGTCAGGTGGATGTTTGTTCACTAATGTTCTCTAATAAACCTCTGAGGCTTCACACGTTATAAATGACATCCAGATGTTCTCTATTTACTAATGAAGACATTTCTAAAGGTAATTGGACACTGGATTATTTTCCCGTCACAGGGGGGGGGGGGGGTGAATATATATGCACAGCTCTCACATCAGGTTTTTAAATCTGAAATTTGCGCAAATAGTTTCTTTTTTTAATCTGAAAGTTTCCTTCCACTTCACAGATACCAGATAATTTGTGCAATAGAGACAAAATTTCAATAAAATCAGGAGCAGCAGAATTTCCAATTTGTAAAATAAATCTACTTTTTAGGACATAAAGGGAACCCGTCACCACCATTTCCACACATGCCGCCGACAGGTTCCCGTAGAGCGCTTGTAACTAACTGATGCCCTTCTATTAGATAACAATTGTTTCACTCTCATCTACATAAAAATCTACTTTATGTCAACTTACCTGAAATCAGAGGGGAGTGTCCAGCTCAGCCAGCCCCTCCCATCTACTCCTCCCCATATGCCTCTTCATCATTCAGAACTTCATGTCATGTGACAGGTGATATCATCACCCTGAGGTCCTTTACCCACTAACATCTACCCCATGTATGTATCTGATCACATGAAATCACAGCAGCCTTCGTAGACTTCTACTCCTCCCCAACCCCCATAGAGGCCACTAGAATTTCATGTGATCAGATACATACAGTCATGGCCAAAAGTTTTGAGAATGACAAATCTTCTATTGTCACATGATGTTCCCTCTGGTTTGTCAGATGTTTGTCACATACAGAGATACAAGTGCAATCATATTATGGGGAGCAGAAGCTTTTATTGTCAGGTGGGAGGAGTTACTGCAGTGAGTCAGTATCTGCAGGACCTCTCCTTCTTCTTCAGGACCTCTGCAATTCTCCCTGGCAGCTCTCACTCACCTCCTGCACCAGGTCCTGACTGATCGCCGCCCATTCCTGCACAATCACTGCTGCATTCTGTCACAATGTGTTGGGTTTGTTTGTCCTCCGTCTCCTGATGATTGACCACAAGTTCTCAATGGGATAAGATCCGGGGAGTCTCCGGGCCATGGACCCAGAATCTCTGTGTTCTGTTCCCGGAGCCATGGACCCAGAATCTCTGTGTTCTGTTCCCGGAGCCATGGACCCAGAATCTCTGTGTTCTGTTCCCGGGCCATGGACCCAGAATCTCTGTGTTCTTTTCCCGGAGCCATGGACCCAGAATCTCTGTGTTCTGTTCCCGGAGCCATGGACCCAGAATCTCTGTGTTCTGTTCCCGGAGCCATGGACCCAGAATCTCTGTGTTCTGTTCCCGGGCCATGGACCCAGAATCTCTGTGTTCTGTTCCCGGGCCATGGACCCAGAATCTCTGTGTTCTGTTCCCGGGCCATGGACCCAGAATCTCTGTGTTCTGTTCCCGGAGCCATGGACCCAGAATCTCTGTGTTCTGTTCCCGGAGCCATGGACCCAGAATCTCTGTGTTCTGTTCCCGGGCCATGGACCCAGAATCTCTGTGTTCTGTTCCCGGAGCCATGGACCCAGAATCTCTGTGTTCTGTTCCCGGGCCATGGACCCAGAAACTCTGTGTTCTGTTCCCGGAGCCATGGACCCAGAATCTCTGTGTTCTGTTCCCGGAGCCATGGACCCAGAATCTCTGTGTTCTGTTCCCGGGCCATGGACCCAGAATCTCTGTGTTCTGTTCCCGGAGCCATGGACCCAGAATCTCTGTGTTCTGTTCCCGGAGCCATGGACCCAGAATCTCTGTGTTCTGTTCCCGGAGCCATGGACCCAGAATCTCTGTGTTCTGTTCCCGGGCCATGGACCCAGAATCTCTGTGTTCTGTTCCCGGGCCATGGACCCAGAATCTCTGTGTTCTGTTCCCGGGCCATGGACCCAGAATCTCTGTGTTCTGTTCCCGGAGCCATGGACCCAGAATCTCTGTGTTCTGTTCCCGGAGCCATGGACCCAGAATCTCTGTGTTCTGTTCCCGGAGCCATGGACCCAGAATCTCTGTGTTCTGTTCCCAGGCCATGGACCCAGAATCTCTGTGTTCTGTTCCCGGAGCCATTTAGTTCTCCCCTTTATGGCCGGTGCTCCATCATGCTGGAGGAGGCTCTGCTCATCACCATCTGCTCCTGGAGGGTCGGGAGAAGCGGCTCCTGGAGGACATTCTGCTCCATTCTTTATTCATGGAGGTGTTTTTAGGCGATTCCCTAGGCGATTCCAGCCTCCTTGTAAAGTGTCCAGTGGTGATTGTTACTTACACATGACACATTGTCCCCAGCCCTGTCCCCATCAGCCCCTGCACCTGTGTTACTGGAGACATCACTGACACCATGGCAGCTGCTCCTATTATACTGCCCAGTGGTGATTGTTACTTACACATGACACATTGTCCCCAGCCCTGTCCCCATCAGCCCCTGCACCTGTGTTACTGGAGACATCACTGACACCATGTTACCTGCTCCTATTATACTGCCCAGTGGTGATTGTTACTTACACATGACACATTGTCCCCCAGCCCTGTCCCCATCAGCCCCTGCACCTGTGTTACTGGAGACATCACTGACACCATGTTACCTGCTCCTATTATACTGCCCAGTGGTGATTGTTACTTACACATGACAGATTGTCCCCCAGCCCTGTCCCCATCAGCCCCCGCACCTGTGTTACTGGGGACATCACTGACACCATGTTACCTGCTCCTATTATACTGCCCAGTGGTGATTGTTACTTACACATGACACATTGTCCCCAGCCCTGTCCTCATCAGCCCCTGCACCTGTGTTACTGGAGACATCACTGACACCATGTTACCTGCTCCTATTATACTGCCCAGTGGTGATTGTTACTTACACATGACACATTGTCCCCAGCCCTGTCCCCATCAGCCCCCGCACCTGTGTTACTGGAGACATCACTGACACCATGTTACCTGCTCCTATTATACTGCCCAGTGGTGATTGTTACTTACACATGACACATTGTCCCCAGCCCTGTCCCCATCAGCCCCCGCACCTGTGTTACTGGAGACATCACTGACACCATGTTACCTGCTCCTATTATACTGCCCAGTGGTGATTGTTACTTACACATGACACATTGTCCCCCAGCCCTGTCCCCATCAGCCCCTGCACCTGTGTTACTGGAGACATCACTGACACCATGTTACCTGCTCCTATTATACTGCCCAGTGGTGATTGTTACTTACACATGACACATTGTCCCCCAGCCCTGTCCCCATCAGCCCCTGCACCTGTGTTACTGGAGACATCACTGACACCATGTTACCTGCTCCTATTATACTGCCCAGTGGTGATTGTTACTTACACATGACAGATTGTCCCCCAGCCCTGTCCCCATCAGCCCCCGCACCTGTGTTACTGGGGACATCACTGACACCATGTTACCTGCTCCTATTATACTGCCCAGTGGTGATTGTTACTTACACATGACACATTGTCCCCAGCCCTGTCCTCATCAGCCCCTGCACCTGTGTTACTGGAGACATCACTGACACCATGTTACCTGCTCCTATTATACTGCCCAGTGGTGATTGTTACTTACACATGACACATTGTCCCCAGCCCTGTCCCCATCAGCCCCCGCACCTGTGTTACTGGAGACATCACTGACACCATGTTACCTGCTCCTATTATACTGCCCAGTGGTGATTGTTACTTACACATGACACATTGTCCCCAGCCCTGTCCCCATCAGCCCCCGCACCTGTGTTACTGGAGACATCACTGACACCATGTTACCTGCTTCTATTATACTGCCCAGTGGTGATTGTTACTTACACATGACACATTGTCCCCAGCCCTGTCCCCATCAGCCCCCGCACCTGTGTTACTGGAGACATCACTGACACCATGTTACCTGCTCCTATTATACTGCCCAGTGGTGATTGTTACTTACACATGACACATTGTCCCCAGCCCTGTCCCCATCAGCCCCCGCACCTGTGTTACTGGAGACATCACTGACACCATGTTACCTGCTCCTATTATACTGCCCAGTGGTGATTGTTACTTACACATGACACATTGTCCCCAGCCCTGTCCCCATCAGCCCCCGCACCTGTGTTACTGGAGACATCACTGACACCATGTTACCTGCTCCTATTATACTGCCCAGTGGTGATTGTTACTTACACATGACACATTGTCCCCAGCCCTGTCCCCATCAGCCCCCGCACCTGTGTTACTGGAGACATCACTGACACCACGGCCGCTGCTCCGCCTAAGGCGCCTACAATGAGGGGAAATGTGTTTTGGGGGAAAAGGTTCATATTCTAGGCAAATACAGACTGTGTAATGAATTGCTGATAAGCTGATCGCTGTGTATAACATTCTGGAGAATATGCAAATTACCATTATAACACCTGATGCCGGAGACTTTGTAACAATTACCATTTGTATCATTCTCACAACTTATGGCCATGACTGTACACAGAGAAGATGTTAATGTTAGTGGGTAACATTAAGGAAATGATCTCCATCCCCAGCGCCCAGTGATGTCCAGCTGCAATCCTAGACACATCTACACAGCATTTGATTTACCTGCTATAGCCTGACCTGCGTCTCCTGTAGCAGCTGCTTCTGTCCCCCTTGCTTTACACTGCTGCTCTGCTTGTTAACATGATGTATATCAAAGCTGTGCATGAGGCTGATGAATGGAGAGAGGACGGATGATTATAATCTATATGCGACATATCCACAGAGGTCGGCTACATGCAGAGGGTGGAGCCTGAATAAGGAGGAGGAGCCACAGCTATGGAAATATCTGCT